>NC_143042.1:15830000-16112500 GCF_057628025.1 Oncorhynchus mykiss
ATCTGACACACACACACACACACAGTACGCACACAGCATCGTTGGTACGAGCTTTGGGCCAGTAACCTTTCGAATCCCTGAGCTGACAAGGTACTAACCTGTCATTCTGCCCCTGAGCAAGGCAGTTAACCCACTGTTCCCCTGAGCAAGGCAGTTAACCCAATGTTCCCCTGAGCAAGGCAGTTAACCCACTGTTCCCCTGAGCAAGGCAGTTAACCCACTGTTCCCCTGAGCAAGGCCGTTAACCCACTGTTCCCCTGAGCAAGGCAGTTAACCCACTGTTCCCCTGAGCAAGGCAGTTAACCCACTGTTCCCCTGAGCAAGGCAGTTAACCCACTGTTCCCCTGAGCAAGGCAGTTAACCCACTGTTCCCCTGAGCAAGGCAGTTAACCCACTGTTCCCCTGAGCAAGGCAGTTAACCCACTGTTCCCCTGAGCAAGGCAGTTAACCCACTGTTCCCCTGAGCAAGGCAGTTAACCCACTGTTCCCCTGAGCAAGGCAGTTAACCCACTGTTCCCCTGAGCAAGGCAGTTAACCCACTGTTCCCCTGAGCAAGGCAATTAACCCACTGTTCCCCTGAGCAAGGCAGTTAACCCACTGTTCCCCTGAGCAAGGCAGTTAACCCACTGTTCCCCGGGCACAGACGACGTGGATGTTGATTGAAGCAGCCCCCCCGCACCTCTCTGAATCAGAGGGGTTGGGTTAAATGCAGAAGACACATTTCAGTTGAATGCATTCAGTTGTACAACTGACTAGGTTTCCCCCTTTCCCTGGTACCCTACCAACAATGCATCAAAAAGATACACATTTCAAAGCTCCATTGTACAGCTTAATGACAATGCCAGCTCTGGCATGAAAGGAATATCAAAGTTGACAGCAATGTTAGATCACGGTCCTGTACAGTACAGTACATAGCCCCATACAGACTCCATAATAACTGAGGTCCGCTGTGCATCAACATAGCTTATGATAACACAGTCACTAGCCTCAACAGACTAGATATTACACCACTACCAGGGTGGAGGAAATAAACACCAAAAACAGGGAATATCCCAAACATGAACCCTCCCTGGGAGTAAAAGTCCATGTAGATTGAATGGTTATTTTGCGTTACATTAGCGTTGTGGTCGTACTGTGGGTGTCTGCAGGTGGCAGGACCCTGCTATGATCAGACAGGCATTCAGACAGGCATTCAGACAGGCATTCAGACAGGCATTCAGACAGGCATTCACACAGGCATTCAGACAGGCATTCACACAGGCATTCACACAGGCATTCAGACAGGCATTCACACAGGCATTCACACAGGCATTCAGACAGGCATTCACACAGGCATTCACACAGGCATTCACACAGGCATTCAAACAGGCATGCAGACAGGCATATTTGGCAATTTGACACGCACTGGGGCTGCTGCATTAGAGCTGCATCACTGGAGAAACAGGGAGCCAGCTGCCAACACACTAAGATATATTGCTCCCTGGTTACCCTGGTTACATGGTCCTCACAGAGACACACTAAGATATATCCCTCCCTGGTTACCCTGGTTACATGGTCCTCACAGAGACACACTAAGATATATCCCTCCCTGGTTACATGGTCCTCAGAGATACACACTAAGATATATCCCTCCCTGGTTACCCTGATTACATGGTCCTCACAGAGACACACTAAGATATATCCCTCCCTGGTTACCCTGGTTACATGGTCCTCACAGACACACTAAGATATATCCCTCCCTGGTTACATGGTCATCACAGAGACACACTAAGATATATCCCTCCCTGGTTACATGGTCCTCACAGAGACACACTAAGATATATCCCTCCCTGGTTACATGGTCATCACAGAGACACACTAAGATATATTGCTCCCTGGTCACCCTGGTTACATGGTCCTCAGAGATACACACTAAGATATATCCCTCCCTGGTTACCCTGGTTACATGGTCCTCACAGAGACACACTAAGATATATCCCTCCCTGGTTACCCTGGTTACATGGTCCTCACAGAGACACACTAAGATATATCCCTCCCTGGTTACATGGTCATCACAGAGACACACTAAGATATATCCCTCCCTGGTTACATGGTCCTCACAGAGAAACACTAAGATATATTGCTCCCTGGTTACCCTGGTTACATGGTCCTCACAGAGACACACTAAGATATATCCCTCCCTGGTTACCCTGGTTACATGGTCCTCACAGAGACACACTAAGATATATCCCTCCCTGGTTACATGGTCCTCAGAGATACACACTAAGATATATCCCTCCCTGGTTACCCTGGTTACATGGTCCTCACAGAGACACACTAAGATATATCCCTCCCTGGTTACCCTGGTTACATGGTCCTCACAGAGACACACTAAGATATATCCCTCCCTGGTTACATGGTCCTCACAGAGACACACTAAGATATATTGCTCGCTAGTCACCCTGGTTACATGGTCCTCACAGAGACACACTAAGATATATCCCTCCCTGGTTACCCTGGTTACATGGTCCTCACAGAGACACACTAACATATATCCCTCCTTGGTTACCCTGGTTACATGGTCCTCACAGATACACACTAAGATATATCCCTACCTGGTTACCCTGGTTACATGGTCCTCACAGAGACACACTAAGATATATCCCTCCCTGGTTACTCTGGTTACATGGTCCTCACAGAGACACACTAAGATATATCCCTCCCTGGTTACATGGTCCTCACAGAGACACACTAACATATATCCCTCCCTGGTTACCCTGGTTACATGGTCCTCACAGAGACACACTAAGATATATCCCTCCCTGGTTACCCTGGTTACATGGTCCTCACAGAGACACACTAAGATATATTGCTCCCTGGTTACCCTGGTTACATGGTCCTCACAGAGACACACTAAAATATATCCCTCCCTGGTAACCCTGGTTACATGGTCCTCACAGAGACACACTAAGATATATCCCTCCCTGGTTACCCTGGTTACATGGTCCTCACAGAGACACACTAAGATATATCCCTCCCTGGTTACCCTGGTTACATGGTCCTCACAGAGACACACTAAGATATATCCCTCCCTGGTTACATGGTCCTCACAGAGACACACTAAGATATATTGCTCCCTGGTTACCCTGCTTACATGGTCCTCACAGAGACACACTAAGATATATCCCTCCCTGGTTACCCTGGTTACATGGTCCTCACAGAGACACACTAAGATATATCCCTCCCTGGTTACATGGTCCTCACAGAGACACACTAACATATATCCCTCCCTGGTTACCCTGGTTACATGGTCCTCACAGAGACACACTAAGATATATCCCTCGCTGGTTACCCTGGTTACATGGTACTCACAGAGACACACTAAGATATATCCCTCCCTGGTTACCCCATTAACATGGTCCTCACAGAGACACACTAAGATATATCCCTCCCTGGTTACCCTGGTTACATGGTCCTCACAGAGACACACTAAGATATATCCCTCCCTGGTTACATGGTCCTCACAGAGACACACTAAGATATATTGCTCCCTGGTTACCCTGCTTGCATGGTCATCACAGAGACACACTAAAATATATCCCTCCCTGGTTACCCTGGTTACATGGTACTCACAGAGACACACTAAAATATATCCCTCCCTGGTTACCCCGTTAACATGGTCCTCACAGAGACACACTAAGATATGTCCCTCCCTGGTTACCCTGGTTACATGGTCCTCACAGAGACACACTAAGATATATCCCTCCCTGGTTACATGGTCCTCACAGAGACACACTAAGATATATCCCTCCCTGGTTACCCTGGTTACATGGTCCTCACAGAGACACACTAAGATATATCCCTCCCTGGTTACCCTGGTTACATGGTCCTCACAGAGACATACCTACCTCCATCTGTCTCTTTCCAGTCTCTCCATTACTTTACCCCACATCTCTAACACTCTCCCCCTCCATCTCTCTTCTTCCTTCTCATATCTATCATCCCCATCTTTCCCTCTCTCTCTCCCTCTCGCCCTGTAAATCCTCTCCCCTCCCAATCTTTCTCTCTCCAACTCTCTCCTCTCAATCTCTCTCTCTCCCCGACTCTCTCCTCCCAATCTCTCTCTCTCCAACTCTCTCCTCCCAATCTCTCCAACTCTCTCCTCCCCATCTCTCTCTCCTCCCCATCTCTCTCTCCTCCCCATCACTCTCTCCTCCCCATCACTCTCTCCTCCCCATCACTCTCTCCTCCCCATCTCTCTCTCTCTCCAACTCTATCCTCCCCATCTCTCTCTCTCCAAACTCTATCCTCCCCATCTCTCTCTCTCTCCAACTCTCTCCTCCCCATCTCTCTCTCCCCAACTCTCTCCTCCCCATCTCTCTCTCCCCAACTCTCTCCTCCCCATCTCCCTCTCTCCAACTATCTCCTCCCCATCTCTCTCCTCCCCATCTCTCTCTCTCTCCAACTCTCTCCTCCCCATCTCTCTCCAACTCTCTCCTCCCCATCTCTCTCTCTCCAACTCTCTCCTCCCCATCTCTCTCCAACTCTCTCCTCCCCATCTCTCTCTCTCTCCAACTCTATCCTCCCCATCTCTCCAACTCTCTCCTCCCCATCTCTCTCCAACTCTCTCCTCCCCATCTCCCTCTCTCTCCAACTCTCTCCTCCCCATCTCTCTCTCCAACTCTCTCCTCCCCATCTGTCTCTCTCCAACTCTCTCCTCCACATCTCTCTCTCCAACTCTCTCCTCCCCATCTCTCTCTCCTCCCCGTCTCTCTCTCCTCCCCATCTCTCTCTCCAACTCTCTCCTCCCCATCTCTCTCTCCTCCCTTCTCCTCCCCATCTCTCTCTCTCCAACTCTCTCCTCCCCATCTCTCTCTCTCTCTCCAACTCTCTCCTCCCCATCTCTCTCTCCAACTCTCTCCTCCCCATCTCTCTCTCTACCACTCTCTCCTCCCCATCTCTCTCTCTCTAACTCTCTCCTCTCCATCTCTCTCCTCCCCATCTCTCTCCTCCCCATCTCTCTCTCTCCAACTCTCTCCTCCCCATCTCTCTCTCCCTAACTCTCTCCTCCCCATCTCTCCCTCTCTCTCCAACTCTCTCCTCCCCAACTCTCTCCTCCCCAACTCTCTCCTCCCCAACTCTCTCCATCCCCACGGACTTCCTCATCTTTATCTCCTCCCTATTTTTTCTAGTTGTCGTTCCCTCGTTTCACAGGCCCTCTTCCTCTCCTTCTAACAGCCCATCTGTCTTTCACACTTCTTTTAACACTCGCTTCCACGCCTGCCATGTTCTCACACACACACGTAACACACACATAAACCCATGCATGTATGCACACATCTTCATAAGCTCACTCACACACACACCCCATCATTCGCAGCTCTCTCTTTTTTCACACTCAAACTAAAACTCCTAAATCTCTCATAATCTACTTCAACAGGTGTGTGTGTGTGTGTGTGTGTGTGTAAGGTTGGCTGACAAACTCAGAGACTGTGCCAGGTCTTAAGTCCGGCCAGCTGTGTTGAAGGTATGATGTCAGATGGGGCCCACCCTCAACATTCATACAATACTCCCATTGGATGATTATTCTCTGTGACATCATACCAAGCACAACAGGGGGTTGGGATTGGGCGAGCCCTGGTGCTGAGTGACATCATGGTCTTCACATCTTAAAGGGGCACTGTTAACCCTTTCATATCACTTTCTACACTAATACCAGACGTAATGACGGTGAACATACAACGGTGAATTTAAATGATAAAAGTTGGATCATTTAAATGTAATTTATAATCCATTCTGTACAAATCAAAATGATATTAGCATATGAATAGTTGGATTTTGTATAATTTCATATAGGGATGGATGTCAGGGATGTGAGGCAGGGAGAGAGAGAACGAGAGGAGAGAGAGAGAAGGACAGAGGCAGACTGAGCAATGAGCTGGAGACAGAAAGACAGTGAAGGAGAAAGAGGCTCACTAATCAGATTTCCATCCAACCTTTTTACGCGCGTAAAGTGCATGTCGGATAATAAAATGTCACGACAGGCCTGATGGATACAGGAAATTTGTCGGTAAACTTCCCAAATGTCGACAACACAAAATAGGTTACAAAGGGTGGGATCTTTTTGTGTCTGTGAAATTAATTGTACGAGAAATGCAGGTGGAAGTGCTTTTATGCACAAATATTGCTATAATAACCATATCGAAGTAAACTTGGAGTGACGTGGTATGTTCTGTGCTCCTCCCACTACAACTCAGGAAAGCCTACAGTATATTAGGCTACAGATGAAATAAGTGATGAACTTCACAGGGTGGTGAAAGTATCAAGGGTTGTATTCTGGTGACATGACAAGTGAAAATGTTGTCCACAATAATGTCATTAAGTCGGCTATAGTCCTACCCACACTGTACCTGAGAGATATAGTCCTACCCACACTGTACCTGAGAGCTATAGTCCTACCCACACTGTACCTGAGAGCTATAGTCCTACCCACACTGTACCTGAGAGCTATAGTCCTACCCACACTGTACCTGAGAGCTATAGTCCTACCCACACTGTACCTGAGAGATATAGTCCTACCCACACTGTACCTGAGAGCTATAGTCCTACCCACACTGTACCTGAGAGCTATAGTCCTACCCACACTGTACCTGAGAGATATAGTCCTACCCACACTGTACCTGAGAGCTATAGTCCTACCCACACTGTACCTGAGAGATATAGTCCTACCCACACTGTACCTGAGAGCTATAGTCCTACCCACACTGTACCTGAGAGCTATAGGCCTACCCACACTGTACCTGAGAGCTATAGTCCTACCCACACTGTACCTGAGAGCTATAGTCCTACCCACACTGTACCTGAGAGCTATAGTCCTACCCACACTGTACCTGAGAGATATAGTCCTACCCACACTGTACCTGAGAGCTATAGTCCTACCCACACTGTACCTGAGAGCTATAGGCCTACCCACACTGTACCTGAGAGCTATAGTCCTACCCACACTGTACCTGAGAGATATAGTCCTACCCACACTGTACCTGAGAGCTATAGTCCTACCCACACTGTACCTGAGAGCTATAGTCCTACCCACACTGTAGCTGAGAGCTATAGCCCTACCCACACTGTACCTGAGAGCTATAGTCCTACCCACACTGTACCTGAGAGCTATAGTCCTACCCACACTGTACCTGAGAGCTATAGGCCTACCCACACTGTACCTGAGAGCTATAGTCCTACCCACACTGTACCTGAGAGCTATAGTCCTACCCACACTGTAGCTGAGAGCTATAGCCCTACCCACACTGTACCTGAGAGCTATAGTCCTACCCACACTGTACCTGAGAGCTATAGTCCTACCCACACTGTACCTGAGAGCTATAGTCCTACCCACACTGTACCTGAGAGCTATAGGCCTACCCACACTGTACCTGAGAGCTATAGTCCTACCCACACTGTACCTGAGAGCTATAGTCCTACCCACACTGTACCTGAGAGCTATAGTCCTACCCACACTGTACCTGAGAGCTATAGTCCTACCCACACTGTACCTGAGAGCTATAGTCCTACCCACACTGTAGCTGAGAGCTATAGCCCTACCCACACTGTACCTGAGAGCTATAGTCCTACCCACACTGTACCTGAGAGCTATAGTCCTACCCACACTGTACCTGAGAGCTATAGGCCTACCCACACTGTACCTGAGAGCTATAGTCCTACCCACACTATATCTGAGAGCTATAGTCCTACCCACACTGAGAGCTGTGGGATAGAGCACATGCACCAGAGTGGGCACATTCGCTATATAACACCCTTTTATAACACCCTTTTAGTAGAGTTGAAAGTGCCACAGAATCTGATTTATCTTGTTTGAATTGAACTGCAACAGTTGTCTTTATGTCCGACATCATAGTGCAACAAGTCAACTTGATGGAGACGCATCTCTGGTCGGAAAATGCAGATCTTTTATTTACGCAGATTTGAACATGTTTGCTAATTGGCTGGAGAGAGTGATGAGGGATGAAAAGAGGGAGAATGAGAGAAAGAAGGAACAGCACAGGGTAGGCTATTGGGGAGACAGTGTTGCTAGGCCTCATTTACCCTGAGATATTCAAAGGGTGGGTGCACTCATCCAGGCTAAAAACCCTCCTGCATCGCTCTCTCCATCCTCCACACCTCTCCATCCTCCACACCTCTCCATCCTCCACACCTCTCCATCTTCCACACCTTAGGCCTCCCTGACCCCCCCCCCCCCCCCCTATCATGCCTGGAGGTAAAGACACCCTCCCTCCCGCCTCTATCCCCCATCCTCTCCTCTGCTATCCCCCTCTCTCGCCATCCTAGTTTAATAGCAGCGCTACAGTTCAACTCCATTAGACCAGACCTCACAGAGGCAAAATGAGCCTTTCTGAAGGAGTTACACACTACGAGGGCCACCGTAATACCCTATAAATACTGTGTGTATGGGGATCTGTCATCATGTGACATGTGTCATCATCAAAACACAGATACAGTGCCTTGCGAAAGTATTCGGCCCCCTTGAACTTTGCGACCTTTTGCCACATTTCAGGCTTCAAACATAAAGATATACAACTGTATTTTTTTGTGAAGAATCAACAACAAGCCGTCCCTCTAAACTTTCAGCTCATACAAGGAGAAGACTGATCAGAGATGCAGCCAAGAGGCCCATGATCACTCTGGATGAACTGCAGAGATCTACAGCTGAGGTGGGAGACTCTGTCCATAGGACAACAATCAGTCGTATATTGCACAAATCTGGCCTTTATGGAAGAGTGGCAAGAAGAAAGCCATTTCTTAAAGATATCCATAAAAAGTGTTGTTTAAAGTTTGCCACAAGCCACCTGGGAGACACACCAAACATGTGGAAGAAGGTGCTCTGGTCAGATGAAACCAAAATTGAACTTTTTGGCAAAAATGCAAAACGTTATGTTTGGCGTAAAAGCAACACAGCCCATCACCCTGAACACACCATCCCCACTGTCAAACATGGTGGTGGCAGCATCATGGTTTGGGCCTGCTTTTCTTCAGCAGGGACAGGGAAGATGGTTAAAATTGATGGGAAGATGGATGGAGCCAAATACAGGACCATTCTGGAAGAAAACCTGATGGAGTCTGCAAAAGACCTGAGACTGGGATGGAGATTTGTCTTCCAACAAGACAATGATCCAAAACATAAAGCAAAATCTACAATGGAATCGTTCAAAAATAAACATATCCAGGTGTTAGAATGGCCAAGTCAAAATCCAGACCTGAATCCAATCGAGAATCTGTGGAAAGAACTGAAAACTGCTGTTCACAAATGCTCTTCATCCAACCTCACTGAGCTCGAGCTGTTTTGCAAGGAGGAATGGGAAAGATGTCAGTCTCTCGATGTGCAAAACTGATAGAGACATACCCCAAGCGACTTACAGCTGTAATCGCAGCAAAAGGTGGCGCTACAAAGTATTAACTTAAGGGGGCTGAATAATTTTGCACGCCCAATTTTTCAGTTTATGATTTGTTAAAAAAGTTTGAAATATCCAATAAATGTCGTTCCACTTCATGATTGTGTCCCACTTGTTGTTGATTCTTCACAAAAAAATACAGTTTTATATCTTTATGTTTGAAGCCTGAAATGTGGCAAAAGGTCGCAAAGTTCAAGGGGGCCGAATACTTTCGCAAGGCACTGTACTAAGAGAGAAGAGGAGAAAGTAATGGATGTTGTGGAAGTTCTCCACCCAGGGGAGGGAGGACAGAGGGAGAGAAGGGAGAAAGAGGCCCTCCCCTCCTCCTTCCTCTCCCCTCCATCCCGCTCTCCCCCGTTCCCCCTCAAGC
This sequence comes from Oncorhynchus mykiss, assembly GCF_057628025.1. Taxonomy (NCBI): domain Eukaryota; kingdom Metazoa; phylum Chordata; class Actinopteri; order Salmoniformes; family Salmonidae; genus Oncorhynchus; species Oncorhynchus mykiss. The sequence goes on from NC_143042.1 coordinate 15,839,814, forward strand.
CTCCCTCCAGCTAGGCACCAGCCCCCAGCACCATATTGTGCAATATGTTGAGAAGAGGAAAATAGTAAAAGAGAGAAGGGAAGGATGGAAGGATGGAGAAAGAGGAGTAGAGGGATGAGAGTAAGAGCGAAAGGCCAGCACCATGTTGTAGATCTGCAGGCCAGTGGCATGAACCCCATCCAACCAGACTGGATGAGAGAGAGAGAGAGAGAGAGAGAGAGAGAGAGAGAGAGAGAGAGAGATGCATAGTGAAATGAATAACACATTTTGAGTCATATGTACATCATGCATTTCATACATACATTTTCAACAATTGTTATGCAGACTCTGTTTCATAGATCAAACGTACTTGGCAAACTGGATAACGACTCATATTAAACTTTAGTCACGTTCCACTACCTTGTTAACCCAGACTGATGCGCAACATAATTGAGCAGAATTAACGTTTGTTATAATTAGAAACAATTAGCTCTCTTTTCTAACTACCACATTCCATGCCAACCATCCATTCCATCAGAAGCTTTTATCAGCAGGGTCAATGCCAACCATCCATTCCATCAGAAGCTTTTATCAGCAGGGTCAATGCCAACCATCCATTCCATCAGAAGCTTTTATCAGCAGGGTCAATGCCAACCATCCATTCCATCAGAAGCTTTTATCAGCAGGGTCAATGCCAACCATCCATTCCATCAGAAGCTTTTATCAGCAGGGTCAATGCCAACCATCCATTCCATCAGAAGCTTTTATCAGCAGGGTCAATGCCAACCATCCATTCCATCAGAAGCTTTTATCAGCAGGGTCAATGCCAACCATCCATTCTATCAGAAGCTTTTATCAGTAGGGTCAATGCCAACCATCCATTCCATCAGAAGCTTTTATCAGCAGGGTCAATGCCAACCATCCATTCCATCAGAAGCTTTTATCAGCAGGGTCAATGCCAACCATCCATTCCATCAGAAGCTTTTATCAGCAGGGTCAATGCCAACCATCCATTCCATCAGAAGCTTTTATCAGCAGGGTCAATGCCAACCATCCATTCCATCAGAAGCTTTTATCAGCAGGGTCAATGCCAACCATCCATTCCATCAGAAGCTTTTATCAGCAGGGTCAATGCCAACCATCCCTTCCATCAGAAGCTTTTATCAGCAGGGTCAATGCCAACCATCCATTCCATCAGAAGCTTTTATCAGCAGGGTCAATGCCAACCATCCATTCTATCAGAAGCTTTTATCAGCAGGGTCAATGCCAACCATCCATTCCATCTGAATATTTTATCAGCAGGGTCAATGCCAACCATCCATTCCATCTGAATATTTTATCAGCAGGGTCAATGCCAACCATGCAGAGCTTGCTTTTAGTCTGTTAAAGCCAAGGTGACAAAATCATTCATTTCCTTGTCTATTGGTCTCGTCTTCTCCACCTTATTGAGTCTTGATTTTTGAAGGCCATACTCAACAAATATCCCTGACAACCAATTCAGAGTGACTTAGCTCCAAAGCCCATGACAAGACAGCTCATAAAGGGACATCGATATAACATCTATTTTTTCACATATGAATAAAACAGGAAAAAAATAAGCTGAAAATAAATCAATACATGAATGGCAGTTCATCAGATTGCAGAGACTCAGCCGGTGAAATGTCAACCGCTAATCTCTTAAATAGTCTGATATTACATTTTAATCCCACCCTGATTCAGACACTCACATCCACACTGTCTGCTGGGAGGGAGATGGATAGAGAACAAGGGATAGAGAGAAGGGAGAGAAAGTGGAAAGGAGATTGAGAGAGAGAAAGTGTGTGAGAGACAGACAGAAAGAGAGAGAGAAGGAAACAGAAAGGGAGAGAGAAAGAGAGAGAGAGACAATGAGAGAGACAGAGAGAGAGAGAGAGAGAGAGAGAGAGAGAGAGAGAGAGAGACAGAGAGAGAAAGAGAGAGAGAGGAAACAGAAAGGGAGAGAGAAAGAGATAGAGAGACAATGAGAGAGAGCGAGAGGGAGAGAGAGAGAGAGAGAGAGCGAGAGAGAGAGAAAGAGGGAGTGAGAGAGAAAGCGAGAGAGAGAGAGGTGGTTGGTTTGTGAAGCGTAGTGCCGTGGCATCATTTAGAGGCAGGATTTACTGTCTGGCTCGATGGACTGTGTGCGATGGAGGAGCTATAAAGTGATGTCGATGAGAACAGAGTACAAATTGATATGATCATAATGTGTCACATTAAAGAGAGGACTGTCATCAATCAACCTGATAAAAGGCTTAGCTAGGCTAATGCTAACTTTACTGTTAGAATACCATCAGAAGGCTAAAGGCGTGGGCTAACTCTAGCTTTCCTGATAAAATACCATCAGAAGGCTAAAGCCGTGGGCTAACTCTAGCTTTCCTGATAAAATACCATCAGAAGGCTAAAGGCGTGGGCTAATGCTAACGTTCATGATAAAATACCATCAGAAGGCTAAAGGCGTGGGCTAACTCTAGCTTTCATGATAAAATACCATCAGAAGGCTAAAGGCGTGGGCTAACTCTAGCTTTCCTGATAAAATACCATCAGAAGGCTAAAGGCGTGGGCTAACTCTAGCTTTCCTGATAAAATACCATCAGAAGGCTAAAGGCGTGGGCTAATGCTAACTTTCATGATAAAATACCATCAGAAGGCTAAAGGAGTGGGCTAACTCTAGCTTTCCTGATAAAATACCATCAGAAGGCTAAAGCCGTGGGCTAATGCTAACTTTCATGATAAAATACCATCAGAAGGCTAAAGGCGTGGGCTAACTCTAGCTTTCCTGATAAAATACCATCAGAAGGCTAAAGGCGTGGGCTAACTCTAGCTTTCCTGATAAAATACCATCTGAAGGCTAAAGGCGTGGGCTAACTCTAGCTTTCCTGATAAAATACCATCAGAAGGCTAAAGGCGTGGGCTAACTCTAACTTTCATGATAAAATACCATCAGAAGGCTAAAGGCGTGGGCTAACTCTAGCTTTCCTGATAAAATACCATCAGAAGGCTAAAGGCGTGGGCTAACTCTAGCTTTCCTGATAAAATACCATCAGAAGGCTAAAGGCGTGGGCTAATGCTAACTTTCATGATAAAATACCATCAGAAGGCTAAAGGAGTGGGCTAACTCTAGCTTTCCTGATAAAATACCATCAGAAGGCTAAAGCCGTGGGCTAATGCTAACTTTCATGATAAAATACCATCAGAAGGCTAAAGGCGTGGGCTAACTCTAGCTTTCCTGATAAAATACCATCAGAAGGCTAAAGGCGTGGGCTAACTCTAGCTTTCCTGATAAAATACCATCTGAAGGCTAAAGGCGTGGGCTAACTCTAGCTTTCCTGATAAAATACCATCAGAAGGCTAAAGGCGTGGGCTAACTCTAGCTTTCCTGATAAAATACCATCAGAAGGCTAAAGATGTGGGCTAATTCTAACTTTCCTGATAAAATACCATCAGAAGGCTAAAGGCGTGGGCTAACTCTAGCTTTCCTGATAAAATACCATCAGAAGGCTAAAGGCGTGGGCTAACTCTAGCTTTCCTGATAAAATACCATCAGAAGGCTAAAGGCGTGGGCTAACTCTAGCTTTCCTGATAAAATACCATCAGAAGGCTAAAGGCGTGGGCTAACTCTAGCTTTCCTGATAAAATACCATCAGAAATCCTTGGCATGGGCTAATGCTAACTTTACTGTTAGAATATACCATTGCATCAGAAGGCCAAAGACCTACAGTAGGCTAACCTTAACTTCAGTGTTAAACCATAGATTAAGAGGGCTAAAGCCTGAGTTAGGCAGAGTCAATACCATTTTAACGTTAATGTAACCTCTCTCTTGTGGAGACACATTTGAGCAATTGGAAGAGGAAAATGTTGGCTGTTAGCCACTGCCATTAGCCACTGCTAAGGCTTTGGTAAAGGGCCCGTGAAAGGTAATCCCACTCTCTGGTAACAATTAGCGAGAAAAATAAAAACTATTGCTGCTTCTATTGCTTTTAAATCAAGGAGATTTTTGTTAATTCCTTAGAGAGAGAGAAAAAGAGAGAGTGCTATTGAGCTATTGAGCGCGTTCCACAGTGGAAAAGCTACATTGACGATGACACCCAACATGCTTTTAGCCACCCCTGAGCCAATCACTAAATCAATATCAATTAGTCTGCAGACGAGCCCAAAAGGACAACTGGCTTTGTTTTAACTAATGAAGTCTACAGAGAATCCATCCGTTCTGATTTCCCCTCCCCACGTTGTTATTATGTCTACCAGCACAACAACTGGGAGGGGCATGTACACACACACACACACACACACACACACACAACATTTATCAGAAAAAATATAGTTTTTTGCATCATCATTTTGCACCGTTACTCAAAGATATAAAATATTACAGTGATATTGAACATGTTGTTTATATGAAAAAAAATGTCAGCATGGAGGAAATAACATAGTAATATAGTACTACACACGTGCATGTACGCCAACAGCCTCTGAAATGGTTTTCAGAGCCGTTATATCATTTGAAACATCCATCAGCTCAGCAGAGATTTCATATTAGCTCCTCATCTGCATAACGCGCCGTCAGAATGACAAACGACAGACAGAGGAAAGAGAGAATCACATTACTGCCCTTACTGCACCTCTCCCCTCCTAACCCTCTCTCCTCTCCTTTCCTAACCCTCTCTCCTCTCCTTTCCTAACCCTCTCTCCTCTCCTTTCCTAACTCTCTCTCCTCTCCTTTCCTCACTCTCTCTCCTCTCCTTTCCTAACCCTCTCTCCTCTCCTTTCCTAACTCTCTCTCCTCTCCTTTCCTAACTCTCTCTCCTCTCCTTTCCTAACCCTCTCTCCTCTCCTTTCCTAACTCTCTCTCCTCTCCTTTCCTAACTCTCTCTCCTCTCCTTTCCTAACTCTCTCTCCTCTCCTTTCCTAACTCTCTCTCCTCTCCTTTCCTAACTCTCGCTCCTCTCCTAACCCTCTCTCCTCTCCTTTCCTAACCCTCTCTCCTCTCCTTTCCTAACCCTCTCTCCTCTCCTTTCCTAACTCTCTCTCCTCTCCTTTCCTAACTCTCTCTCCTCTCCTTTCCTAACCCTCTCTCCTCTCCTTTCCTAACTCTCTCTCCTCTCCTTTCCTAACCCTCTCTCCTCTCCTCTCCTAACCCTCTCTCCTCTCTTTTCCTAACTCTCTCTCCTCTCCTTTCCTAACTCTCTCTCCTCTCCTTTCCTAACCCTCTCTCCTCGCCTTTCCTAACTCTCTCTCCTCTCCTCTCCTAACCCTCTCTCCTCTCCTTTCCTAACTCTCTCTCCTCTCCTCTCCTAACCCTCTCTCCTCTCCTCTCCTAACCCTCTCTCTTCTCCTCTCCTAACCCTCTCTCCTCTCCTTTTCTAACTCTCTCTCCTCTCCTTTCCTAACCCTCTCTCCTCTCCTTTCCTAACCCTCTCTCCTCTCCTTTCCTAACTCTCTCTCCTCTCCTCTCCTAACCCTCTCTCCTCTCCTCTCCTAACCCTCTCTCCTCTCCTTTCCTAACCCTCTCTCCTCTCCTTTCCTAACCCTCTCTCCTCTCCTTTCCTAACCCTCTCTCCTCTCCTTTCCTAATCCTCTCTCCTCTCCTTTCCTAACCCTCTCTCCTCTCCTTTCCTAACCCTCACTCCTCTCCTCTCCTAACCCTCTCTCCTCTCCTCTCCTAACCCTCTCTCCTCCCCTCTCATAACCCTCTCTCCTCTCATTTTCTAACTCTCTCTCCTCTCCTTTTCTAACTCTCTCTCCTCTAATTTCCTAACCCTCTCTCCTCTCCTTTCCTAACTCTCTCTCCTCTCCTTTCCTAACTCTCTCTCCTCTCCTTTCCTAACTCTCTCTCCTCTCCTTTCCTAACCCTCTCTCTTCTCCCCTCTCTCCTCTCTCCTCCTAACCCTCTGTCCTCTCTCCTCCTAACCCTCTGTCCTCTCTCCTCCTAACCCTCCGTCCTCTCTCCTCCTAACCCTCTGTCCTCTCTCCTCCTAACCCTCTGTCCTCTCTCCTCCTAACCCTCTGTCCTCTCTCCTCCTAACCATCTGCCCTCTGTCCTTCTCTCCTCCTAACCCCCTTTCTTCCCAACCCTCTCCCCTCCTAACCCTCTATCCTCTCTCCTCCTAACCCTCTCTCCTGCTAACCCTCTCTCCTTTCCTTAACCCTCTCTCCTCTCCCCTCTCTCCTCTCTCCTCCTAACCCTCTGTCCTCTCTCCTCCTAACCCTCCGTCCTCTCTCCTCCTAACCCTCTGTCCTCTCTCCTCCTAACCCGCTGTCCTCTCTCCTCCTAACCCTCTGTCCTCTCTCCTCCTAACCCTCTGTCCTCTCTCCTCCTAACCCTCCGTCCTCTCTCCTCCTAACCCTCCGTCCTCTCTCCTCCTAACCCTCTGTCCTCTCTCCTCTCTCCTCCTAACCCTCTGTCCTCTCTCCTCCTAACCCTCCTCCTAACCCTCTGTCCTTAGGAGGAGAGAAGGACAGAGGACAGATGGTTACTGTCCTCTGTCCTTCTCTCCTCCTAACCCCCTTTCCTCCCAACCCTCTCTCCTCCTAACCCTCTCTCCTCTCTCCTCCTAACCCTCTCTCCTCTTAACCCTCTCTCCTCCTAACCCTCTCTCCTCCCCTCCTAACCCTCTCTCCTCTCCTCTCCTCTTTCCTCCTAACCCCCTCTCCTCTCCTCTCTCCTCCTAACCCTCTCTCCTCTCCTTTCCTCTCTCCACCTAACCCTCTCTCCTCTCCTCTCTCCTACTAACCCTCTCTCCTCTCCTCTCCTCTCTCCTCTCCTCTCTCCTCTCTTATCCTTTCTCCTCTCCTCCTAACCCTTTCTCCTCTCCCCTCCTAACCCTCTCTCCTCGCCTCTCTCCTCCTCTCCTCTCCTCTCCCCTCGTATCTCTACTTTACATCCTCATCAGTAGGACAGTGATGATACCAGTATTGCAATACTGGCAAAAATAAAAACAGGAAGCAGATCAAACTCTTTGGTCCTTTAAAAACCTGCTGTATGTAAAACATTGTGTGCAACAGCTTGGAAAATAAATGCGTGACTCTGGATGACAACATAATGATGTTTGTTTTTAATATTTTATATTAGAGTGGTTTTCCTAAAGAAGTTAAATCTGCTTTGTGTTTTGTTGCCTTGCCACGATAGTAGCGAGTGTGGCGATACTGGTGTCGTCCCAGCCCTACTTATCATACCCTCACTTTCACCTCTCCTCTCTCCCCCACTCTCCTCTACTCTCTCCCTCCATTCCATATTTTTATGGACACCCCCCCCCCCCCCACACACACACACACACACACACACACACACAAATCCCTCTAAAGTTGGCCCCAAAGGCAGCGGTAGGGTGGGAGTGTTATAGTGGGCAGGGAAGGGAGGTGCTAAGGGTGGTTCTCAGGTCATTGTTAAGGGTTAAACATGTTTTCCACAGTAATATACATCCATGATGTAAGCACACAGGGAAGGATAAATGAGATCCAGACCCCTGGGCCTCCTGCCCTAAAAACTCCCCCTGGCTCCTCTCTCCTTCCCTCCATCCCTCTCTCTGGCTTTACGTGCTCCCTCTCCTTCATTCTGATAACCATCTTTCCCATTCCTCCACCCTTCTCCCCCTCCTCCCTCTGGCTCCTCCCTCTGGCTCACTGTTTCTCCCTTCAACTCCACCAGATTCCTTCTTTCACTCTCACTTCAGGCCCAGTATTTCTTTCATCTCCCTGTCCCTCCCTCCCCTCCACCCAGTCCTTGTTTTCCTCAACTCACTCTCCTCCTTCCCTCTCCCTTTCTCCCTGTGGTGTGAGTAAAGCTTGTACCAAGTCATTTGAAATGGCTAGCAAGGCCATGGAATACCGGAGCAGCCTATACTCAAAATGCTACAGCAATGTCGTGGAATTCCACAACAATACTTAGAGTTGTCAGAGCAACACTGTGGAATTCTGTAACATAACAGCACTGAGACAGTGGAATTCTGTAACATAACAGCACTGAGACAGTGGAATTCTGTAACATAACAGCACTGAGACAGTGGAATTCTGTAACATAACAGCACTGAGACAGTGGAATTCTGTAACATAACAGCACTGAGACAGTGGAATTCTGTAACATAACAGCACTGAGACAGTGGAATTCTGTAACATAACAGCACTGAGACAGTGGAATGTTCTGAAAACAGAACAGGGAACAGGCACGGAGACAGTAGAATGTTCTGAAGGGAGGAGGCTTTGAGGAGAACAGAACAGGGAATAGGCACTGAGACAGTAGAATGTTCTGACAGGAGGAGGCTTTGAGGAGAACAGAACAGGGAACAGGCACTGAGACAGTAGAATGTTCTGACGGGAGGAGGCTTTGAGGAGAACAGAACAGGGAACAGGCACGGAGACAGTAGAATGTTCTGAAGGGAGGAGGCTTTGAGGAGAACAGAACAGGGAACAGGCACGGAGACAGTAGAATGTTCTGAAGGGAGGAGGCTTTGAGGAGAACAGAACAGGGAACAGGCACGGAGACAGTAGAATGTTCTGAAGGGAGGAGGCTTTGAGGAGAACAGAACAGGGAACAGGCACGGAGACAGTAGAATGTTCTGAAGGGAGGAGACTTTGAGGAGAACAGAACAGGGAACAGGCACGGAGACAGTAGAATGTTCTGAAGGGAGGAGGCTTTGAGGAGAACAGAACAGGGAACAGGCACGGAGACAGTAGCGTCTTCAGATCTGAAGACAAATCCCTTTGGTGTTAGTTCTGCCTGGGCGACTGACACATGAATATTTCATGGTGTTGATGTTTAAATCCTGCTATTTGTGATGTGGCACGCTGTGTGAGTACGCCCGGCAATTCATTTGCATGGAGGGTGCTCGTTTGTGACGTGGGTTTGTACATAAGTATGTTCATTGTGTGAAGGCATGTTGTGTAGATGTGTGTGTTTGTGGGATTTGAGGCGCCCGGGAACACCTTCAGGCATATGTTGAAGCATTCACATGCATGTTCCTCTGAGTCCCTCTCTGTTTCACAGCACACACACACACACACACACACACACACACACACACACACACACACACACACATATGTGTGAGATAAGCCGAGCTGCCATCCGTTTGTCAGCAACGTCCAGTGAGGTGTATGGCCTCACTAAGGTCAGGCTTTGGGAAGGGCTCCAAACATGCCCTTACAGGTCTGGACTTCACACAACCTGTGAAATGACTCCCCATTCACTATATAGTGCACTGATTTGGGACCACAAAAGTAGTGGACTCAATAGGGAATAGGGTTCTATTTCAGATGCAGCCACAGTGTAAAAAACAACAACTGACATACACTCTCTGCTCTATAAAACATAAACACTGAGTGTACAAAACATTAGGAACACCTGCTCTTTCCATGACAGACTGACCAGATGAATCCAGGTGAAATCTATGATCCCTTACTGATGTCACCTGTTCAATCCACTTCAATCAGTGTAGATGAAGGGGAGGAGACTTGTTAAAGAAGGATTTTTAGCCTTGAGACAATTGAGACATGGATTATGTATGTGTGCCATTCAAAGGCTGAATATTTAACTTCTCTAGGATAGAAATGAAGAAGTTCAGAATGAGGCTCGAGTGAAGTGTACTCTTGGTTAGAGGCGTGTGACCAGAAAGCATGCTCCACTTTGTTTTCCTCCGGTATTGAACACAGATCATCCCGTCTTCAATTTGATCGATTATTTACGTTAAAAATGCCTAAAGTTGTATTACAAAAGTAGTTTGAAATGTTTTGGCAAAGTTTACAGGTAACTTTTGAGATATTTTGTAGTCACGTTGCACAATTTGGAACCGGTGTTTTTCTGGATCAAACGCGCCAAATAAATTTACATTTTGGATATATATCGACGGAATTAATCAAACAAAAGGACCATTTGTGATGTTTATGGGACATATTGGAGCCAACAGAAGAAGCTCGTCAAAGGTAAGGCTTGAATTACATCTTTATTTCTGCGTTTTGTGTCGCGCCTGCAGGGTTGAAATATGCTTTTCTCTCTTTGTTTTCTGGGGAGCTATCCTCAGATAATAGCATCGTTTGCTTTCGCCGTAAAGCATTGTTGAAATTTGACACTTTGGCTGGATTCACAACAAGTGTAGCTTTAATTTGGTATATTGAATGTGTGATTTCAAAGTTTAATTTTGATAGTAATTTATTTGAATTTGGCGCTCTGCATTTTCACTGGATGTTGGCCAGGTGGGACGCTACCGTCCCACATACCCCAGAGAGGTTTTAAGTGCCTTTGAACAGGGCATGGTAGTAGGTGCCAGGCGCACCGGTTTGTGTCAACAACAGCAACACTGCTGGGTTTTTGACGCTTCCTGTGTGTATCAAGAATGGTCCACCACCCAAAGGACATCCAGCCAAGTTGACACAACTGTGGGAATGACACAACACGGGCCAGCATCCCTGTGGAACGCATTCGAGATCTTGTCGAGTCCATGCCCAAACGAATTGAGTCTGTTCTGAGGGCAAAACGGGTTGCAACTCAATATGAGGAAGGTGTTCCTAATGTTTTGTACACTCAGTGCAGTCTCTCACTAACCGACATCTGCTGAACTCATTTCTGTCAGGAGCCTGATAAAAACCAGACCCGGTTTCTTCATCCAAGAGTGGAATTTCCGAGCTGTAAGACTTTCTATCTACCTCCCCCAAACTTCCTGGCTAAACGTCCCACCACTGGACAGATCCAATCACCTACCTGGGACGAATATGTTGTTATGTTTCTCACAACAGTTGCAGAACGTTACAGGGAGGTCGACAACCTCATGTAGTACGGCCTTAGGGAAAGGAAATAATTACAGAGTCTAATGAATACTCTTGATTAATGCCGGTGTCTGAGGAGAATCTTGCACGCACACACGCACGCACACACACACACACGCGCGCGCGCACGCGCGAAAGAGCGCAACAAACAATACACTCTGGTATGTATAACAGTGATAGAGAGGGAATAAGTGATTATGATCGACTCATTGTCTAGCTGTAGATTCTTGTACTGACATTGTTATATGTTGTAATGAACAACTTGACAGTGTTTAGATAGAAATATACAGTGTAGAAGAGACCACTCAGAATTAAAGAACAGTGTCAGATCACACTACACATCTATTAGTGTGGCCTACACTCTGTCATGCCATTGGCTTAGGGCCAGCTGTGTAGCTGTCAGTGACAGATAGAGGGTCAGTACAGGGCCAGCTGTGTAGCTGTCAGTGACAGATAGAGTGTCAGTACAGGGCCAGCTGTGTAGCTGTCAGTGACAGATAGAGGGTCAGTACAGGGCCAGGATGAGAGGAGTGACAGAGTGGGGCATAGACCTGCTAGAAGGCTCTAGTGGTACAGAGGGATAGAGACAGGAGTGTGTGTGTGTGTGTGTGTGTGTGTGTGTGTGTGTGTGTGTGTGTGTGTGTGTGTGTGTGTGTGTGTGTGTGCCACAGTGGTTTAATGACTCCCTTTGGGACCATGCCTCTGGGCTTTGACTCTCCCCTGCCTCTCCTATCAGATGAGAGGGAAGACGGATGGGAAGGGGGGATGAAGAGAGGATGTGATGGGGGGATGAAGAGAGGCTTGGGAAAGAGGGTACAGTGGTGTTGACAACTATGGAATCACAACAGGAGTTGGTTGGCTGATGGAAAGAGTGATCGGAGAGACAAGACACACACACACACACAAACACCGCCCAGTGGCTCTAAGTGACGGCCAGCCGTTGCCCATTACCCATAACCCCCCTCTCTCATATCTGAATATTTCCTGAGTGCAGTGTGTGTGTGAGTGCATGTCGCTCCCTGATTGACAGGTAGCCTCAAATCACACTTGACAGATAGCTGACAGGATGGGAGGAGGGAGGAGGGAGAAGGGAGAAGGGAGGAGGGAGAACCAATCTGAAAAATAAGAAGCTGTAATATAAACCTGAGAGAGGGGGAATGAGAGAGAAAGAGAGATATAGAGTGAAATATTCAATGAGTATCTCTCCATCGCAGGAGTAGGGAGAGAATGGGAGAGAATGGGAGAGAGGACGAGGGAGATGGAGAGAAAAAGAGAGAGAGAGATAGGATAGTGTGAGGAGAGAAACGAAGGAAGAAAAAATTCAATATATTTTTAATCTAGAGGATGTAATCAGATTATGCGTCTGCCAGGAGCGACGTATCTCATAAGGAATATCCTATTCGGCCGGGGAGGGAAGGAGGGAGGGTGTGTGTGTGGCATCAGCAGGGCGAGCAGAGGCGGCGGCAGAGGAGAGAGAGCCGGCCGATCTACATGGGCCCTGACAGATTCAAATGAATGCGTCAGGAGCTGCCCCGGCAGAAACACAATGCCGTGTAATCATTTTATCATGACAAACCAGAATTCCAATGCCGTCCCATGTGGGCCTGGCCGGGAGGAAAATTGAATTAGTTTAACTGTGAATTGCTCATGGGGAACGAAACGAGGGGGATGAGAGGAGAAGAGAGGGGGATAGAGGGAGAGGATAGTTTGGCCGAGCTCTGTTGTGTATTTGGCTGTGTTTCCCCTCTCCAGGGTTGAGAGAAAGAAAGAGATACTCTCATACTCTCTGGGAGAGGCTCCTATTTCACCAGCTGCTGGCTAACTTCTCTAGCTACACTAACTTCTCTAACTACACTAACTGCACTAACTTCTCTAGCTACACTAACTACACTAACTTATCTAACTGCTATAACTGCACTAAATGCTCTAACTTCTCTAGCTACACTAACTGTTCTAACTACACTAACTGCTCTAACTACACTAACTGCTCTAACTACACTAACTTATCTAGCTACACAAACTACACTAACTGCTCTAACTTCTCTAACTACACTAACTGCACTAACTACACTAACTACACTAACTACACTAACTTCTCTAGCTACACTAACTACACTAACTGCTCCAACTCTACTAACTACTCTAACTCTACTAACTGCTCAAACTACACTAACTTCTCTAGCTACACTATCTACACTAACTGCTCTAACTACTCTAACTATACTAACTTCTCTAACTACACTAACGCACGCACGCACGCACACACGCACACACACACACACACACACACATACACACGTGCAAATGCATGCAGAGACATACGCACAGACGTGTGTGTGTGACGGTGTATGTAATGATGGGTGGGTATTAGGCCCTGGCAGGGTTCCGGGGTCGCCCAGATATGACCCAGATGCCACGGCAACGCATCAGTGTGTCTCCGTGGAAACTGAAGTGGTGACTGCTGAGAGATAAAGGGCTTGATTATTCTCCCCACTGATCAATTCCGGCAAGGCTGAAAATGGAAAAGCTTCAACAAGAGGGGGCACACACACACACATTCTCCGAAAAGTCTACAATGAGGTTAACAGTTTGATAGTTTTACAGAGATGCACGAGGGCTTAGATTTAAGGTTGATGTAGAGTAGTGAAGTATGTTACAGTTACAGTATGCATGCACTTCACATGTAGCTGTAGAGGGGCCCCATCCTCATATCCTCTCCTTTCATAATCCCTTTTTCTCTCCTTCCCTCTCTCTGTCTCTCTACGCTCCATGCTGTTCTTTAATGTCACGGCCTCGACCCGAGCCAATGAGGATGAGGCAGGGATTTGCATAATTATCCCCACTCTGTGGCAAAGTCCCATTACAGACAGAATGAGAGCTACTCTTGTGAGTGCGCACACTAGCTGGCTTTAGGGTGTATAGGATATGGCCTTCGCCCCATGGACCTAGCTGTCCACCACACAGAGAGAGAGAGAGAGAGAGAGAGAGAGAGAGAGAGATGGGAAGTGTCAACTAGGCAAAGGTAGAGATGTGGGAGAATGGGGAGGGGATTTATGATGGCAGAGTATTTTACTACAGGGGGCCAGAGGGTAAGTGAGGAATTTAAGAATAAATCAATAAAATAGAGGGGTCAACTCGATGATTGGGTTTCAGACACAGGGAGAGAGGGGGAGAGAGAGAGAGGGAAGACAGAAGAAGAGATGGTCATTCTGGATGCTGGGTTCAAATCACTTCTCCAGCACCAGCGCCTCTAGATTGATTACAGATTGAAACCCCACAGAGCTGTGAAAGAATCCATCTCCCCTCCAGTAGAAAGCCAGGGTGATGAGAGGGAAAGAGAGGGAAAGAGGACGATGGACGTGAAGGAGATGTGCGGGGGCATAATGGAAGTGGATGGAGGGACTGGTGTGAGAGCACGTCCAGATTTTAGACTGAATGACCCAAAGCCCAGGGGACAAGGTGACAGACTGACAGAGAGCCAGCCATCACAGAGACACGATGGTGTGTCATACACCGGATGATGGACCACGCGTAAGACATCTAGAGGAAACACTGAAAGATACCCTAGAACACAGTTGCTCTGTTAGCCCTGCTCAGAGAATCTCCACTCGATTTAATGGAGCTTTGCTAACTCCCAGCATGCCCTGGGGCTCATCTGTAATAATAAACCTAATCAGAACCTGGCACTAAACGCCTCCACCCCGGGCCACAGCAGTTGACTTTTATCCATGGCTACAGAAGACAGATCCTAAAACACACCCACTTTCTCCTGACATGATTCCCAAAGAAACAGGATTATTGTTTCACGTCTCCAGAATGATATTGTTATGTAATGCAACGCGCTGGTCACAGAATCTCATGTTGTCGACATGTATGAGAACAAGAGAATGACAGAACGACAAGCACTTAGGCCAGATCCTTCTTCAGGATGATCCCATCTTCTGCATAAAGACATGTTTAAACCTCCCAGTAGAGGCAGTCCTAGCTACCAAATCACCCAGAAGGGATATTCTCCACATATCCTCGCTCCCTCTCGCCCATTTTGTTCTCTTAAGGAGGGGCTGGAAGGAGGGAGGGAGGGAGGGAGAAGGGGAGGGAGGAGGGGCTGGATGGAGGGAGGGAGGGAGGGAGGAGGGGCTGGAGGTAGGGAAGGAGGAGGGGAGGGAGGGAGGGGCTAGAGGGAGGGAAGAGGTAGTATTTTGTGCTGGGCATAAAGGTAATTTACTGCAGTGTTAAAACCCAGCTGTGCTGTCCCGTCTCGGCCCGGTGTTCCTTCCCTCCCTGATCCTGATAGAGATGTAAACCATGTTGATGTGTAACCCACAGAGTAACCCTCACAGCCCCGTTTATGGACCTGTACCTTTAGAGCCCAGCCAAGGCAAGACAAATGGCCTAACGGCCTCTCCGATGTCAACTTACGATTTAAAGATTCAACACTTGTACGCTCCTAGATGCTGGCCAGCTGAGGGAGCGAAAGTTGAAGAAAACAACAATGACAAAGTGCAGAGAGAAAGCTACAACTTGAGGCTGACTGTAAGATTTAACAGTCTCACTGGAGGTGGTGTGTTGGAAGGGTGGGGCTCCCATCTTTTCCAGAGTTCTGTTGATTTACAATGGAGACACATGGCCAATGGGTGAATGTGGCCACATGAAACTCAACACCTGTCCTAGAAGACTATTTTGCGAGAAGTCTACATCTAATGCCACTAAAAGTAGAGATGACCTGCCCAGTATGTAAAAACCAGTAGCGTAAGAGTCACCGTTGACCGCCTTACACGTGTAGACTGTTACACCTGTAGACCACTCTACACCTGTAGACTGTTACACCTGTAGACCGCACTACACCTGTAGACTTTTACACCTGTAGACCGCGCTACACCTGTAGACTGCTACACCTGTCGACTGTTACACCTGTAGACTGTTACACCGGTAGACCGCACTATACCTGTAGACTGTTACACCTGTAGACCGCGCAACACCTGTAGACTGCTACACCTGTAGACTGTTACACCTGTAGACTATTACACCGGTAGACCACCCTACACCTGTATACTGTTACACCTGTAGACTGTTACACCTGTAGACTGTTACAACTGTAGACTACCCTACACCTGTAGACTGTTACACCTGTAGACCACCCTACACCTGTAGACTGTTACAGTTGTAGACCGCCCGACACCTGTAGAATGTTTCACCTGTAGACCGCCCGACACCTGTAGACTGTTACACCTGTAGACAACCCTACACCTGTAGACTGTTACACCTGTAGACCACCCTACACCTGTAGACTGTTACACCTGTAGACCGCGCTACACCTGTAGACTGGGCAACACCTGTAGACTGTTACACCTGTAGACTGTTACACCTGTAGACCGCCCTACACTTGTAGACCTTTCACCTGTAGACTGTTATACCTGTAGACCGCCTCACACCTGTAGACGGTTACACCTGTAGACAGCCCGACACCTGTAGACCGTTACACCTGTAGACCGCCCTACACCTGTATACTGTTACACCTGTAGACCGCACTAAACCTGTAGACTGTTACATCTGTAGACCACCCTACACCTGTAGACTGTTACACCTGTAGACTGTTACACCTGTAGACCGCGCTACACCTGTAGACTGTTACACCTGTAGACAGCCCAACACCTGTAGACCGCCCTACACCTGTAGACTGTTACACCTGTAGACCGCCCAACACCTGTAGACCGCCCTACACCTGTAGACTGTTACACCTGTAGACCACGCTAAACCTGTAAACTGTTACACCTGTAGACAGCCCTACACCTGTAGACCACCCTACACCTGTAGACTGCCCTACACCTGTAGACTGTTACACCTGTAGACCGCGCTACACCTGTAGACTGTTACACCTGTAGACCGCCTCACACCTATAGACTGTTACACCTGTAGACTGTTACACCTGTAGACTGTTACACCTGTAGACCGCACTACACCTGTAGACTGTTACACCTGTAGACTGCTACACCTGTCGACTGTTACACCTGTAGACTGTTACACCTGTAGACTGCTACACCTGTAGACTGTTACACCGGTAGACCGCACTACACCTGTAGACTGTTACACCGGTAGACCGCGCGACACCTGTAGACTGCTACACCTGTAGACTGTTACACCTGTAGACTAATACACCGGTAGACCACCCTACACCTGTAGACTGTTACACCTGTAGACTGTTACACTGGTAGACCGCCCGACACCTGTAGACGGTTACCCCTGTAGACCGCCCGACACCTGTAGACTGTTACACCTGTAGATCGCCTTAAACCTGTAGACTGTGACACCTGTACACTGTCACACCTGTAGACTGTTACACCTGTAGACTGTCACACTTGTAGACCCCCCTACACCTGTACACCGCCATACACCTGTAGACTGTTACACCTGTAGACAGCCCGACACCTGTAGACCAACCTACACCTGTAGACTGTTACACCTGTAGCCTGCTTCACACCTGTAGACTGTTACACCTGTAGACTGTTACACCTGTAGACAGCCAGACACCTGTATACTGTTACACCTGTAGACTGATACACCTGTAGACTGCCCTAAACCTGTAGACTGTTACACCTGTAGACCACCCTACACCTGTAGACCACCCAACACCTGTAGACCACCCAACACCTGTAGACTGTTACACCTGTAGACTGTTACACCTGTAGACCGCGCTACACCTGTAGACTGTTACACCTGTAGACTGTTACACCTGTAGACAGCCCGACACCTGTAGACCGCCCTACACCTGTAGACTGTTACACCTGTAGACTGTGCTACACCTGTAGACTTTTACACCTGTAGACCGCGCTACACCTGTAGACTGCTACACCTGTCGACTGTTACACCTGTAGACTGTTACACCGGTAGACCGCACTACACCTGTAGACTGTTACACCTGTAGACCGCGCAACACCTGTAGACTGCTACACCTGTAGACTGTTACACCTGTAGACTATTACACCGGTAGACCACCCTACACCTGTAGACGGTTACCCCTGTAGACCGCCTGACAACTGTAGACTGTTACACCTGTAGACCGCCTTACACCTGTAGACTGTTACACCTGTAGACTGATACACCTGTAGACTGCGCTACACCTGTAGACTGCGCTACACCTGTAGACTGCGCTACACCTGTAGACTGTTACACCTGTAGACTGTTACACCTGTAGACAGCCTGAAACCTGTAGAGTGTTACACCTGTAGACTGTTACACCTGTAGACCGCGCTACACCTGTAGACTGTTACGCCTGTAGACTGTTACACCTGTAGACAGCCTGAAACCTGTAGAGTGTTACACCTGTAGACTGTTACACCTGTAGACCGCCCTACACTTGTAGACCGTTACACCTGTAGACTGTTACACCTGTAGAACGCCTCACACCTGTAGACTGTTACACCTGTAGACAGCCCGACATCTGTAGACAGTTACACCTGTAGACTGTTACACCTGTAGACCGCCCTACACTTGTAGACCGTTACACCTGTAGACTGTTACACCTGTAGACTGTCACACCTGTAGACTGTTACACCTGTAGACTGTCACACTTGTAGACCCCCCTACACCTGTACACCGCCATACACCTGTAGACTGTTACACCTGTAGACAGCGCTACACCTGTAGACTGTTACACCTGTAGACAGCCCGACACCTGTAGACCAACCTACACCTGTAGACTGTTACACCTGTAGACTGTTACACCTGTAGACCGCCCTACACCTGTATACTATTACACCTGTAGACTGTTACACCTGTAGACTGTTACACCTGTAGACTGTTACACCGGTAGACCGCACTACACCTGTAGACTGTTACACCTGTAGACTGTTACACCTGTAGACTGTTACACCGGTAGACCACCCTACACCTGTAGACTGTTACATCAGTAGACTGTTACACCTGTAGACAGCCCGACACCTGTAGACCGCCTTACACCTGTAGAGCGCCCTACACCTGTAGACTGCCCTACACCTGTAAACTGCCCTACATCTGTAGACCGTTACACCTGTAGACTGTTATACCTGTAGACTGTTACACCTGTAAAACGCCTCACACCTGTAGACCGTTACACCTGTAGACCGCCCTACACCTGTATACTGTTACACCTGTAGACTGTTACACCTGTAGACTGTTACACCTGTAGACTGTTACACCGGTAGACCGCACTACACCTGTAGACTGTTACACCTGTAGACTGTTACCCCTGTAGACTGTTACACCGGTAGACCACCCTACACCTGTAGACTGTTACACCAGTAGACTGTTACACCTGTAGACAGCCCGACACCTGTAGACTGTCTTACACCTGTAGAGCACCCTACACCTGTAGACTGCCCTACACCTGTAGACTGCCCTACATCTGTAGACCGTTACACCTGTAGACTGTTACACCAGTAGACCACCCTACACCTGTAGACTGTTACACCAGTAGACTGTTACACCTGTAGACAGCCCGACACCTGTAGACTGTTACACCTGTAGACTGTTACACCTGTAGAACGCCCTACACTTGTAGACCGTTACACCTGTAGACTGTTACACCTGTAGAACGCCTCACACCTGTAGACAGCCCGACATCTGTAGACCGTTACACCTGTAGACCGCCCTACACCTGTATACTGTTACACCTGTAGACTGTTACACCTGTAGACTGTTACACCTGTAGACAGCCCGACATCTGTAGACCGTTACACCTGTAGACCGCCCTACACCTGTATACTGTTACACCTGTAGACTGTTACACCTGTAGACTGTTACACCGGTAGACCGCACTACACCTGTAGACTGTTACACCTGTAGACTTTTACACCAGTAGACTGTTACACCTGTAGACAGCCCGACACCTGTAGACCGCCTTACACCTGTAGAGCACCCTACACCTGTAGACTGCCCTACACCTGTAGACTGCCCTACATCTGTAGACCGTTACACCTGTAGACTGTTATATCTGTAGACTGTCACACCTGTAGACTGTCACACCTGTAGACCCCCCTACACCTGTACACCGCCCTACACCTGTAGACTGTTACACCTGTAGACAGCCCGACACCTGTAGACCACCCTACACCTGTAGACTGTTACACCTGTAGACTGTTACACCTGTAGACCGCCCTAAACCTGTAGACTGTTACACCTGTAGACCACCCTACAGCTGTAGACCACCCAACACCTGTAGACCACCCAACACCTGTAGACTGTTACACCTGTAGACTGTTACACCTGTAGACTGCGCTACACCTGTAGACTGCGCTACACCTGTAGACTGCGCTACACCTGTAGACTGTTACACCTGTAGACCGCCCTACAGTTGTAGACCGTTACACCTGTAGACTGTTACACCTGTAGAACGCCTCACACCTGTAGACTGTTACACCTGTAGACTGTTACACCTGTAGACTGTTACACCGGTAGACCGCACTACACCTGTAGACTGTTACACCTGTAGACTGTTACACCTGTAGACTGTTACACCTGTAGACTGTTACACCGGTAGACCACCCTACACCTGTAGAGTGTTACACCTGTAGACTGTTACACCTGTAGACAGCCCGACACCTGTAGACCGCCTTACACCTGTAGACTGTTACACCTGTAGACCGCCCTACACCTGTAGACTGCCCTACATCTGTAGACCGTTACACCTGTAGACTGTTACACCTGTAGACTGTTACACCTGTAGACTGTTACACCTGTTGACCGTTACACCTGTAGACTGTTACACCTGTAGACCGCCTCACACCTGTAGACTGTTACACCTGTAGACCGCCTCACACCTGTAGACTGTTACACCTGTAGACAGCCCAACATCTGTAGACTGTTACACCTGTAGACTGTTACACCTGTAGACTGTTACACCTGTAGACTGTTACGCCGGTAGACCTCACTACACCTGTAGACTGTTACACCTGTAGACCGCGCTACACCTGTAGACTGCTACACCTGTAGACTGTTACACCTGTAGACTGTTACACCGGTAGACCACCCTACACCTGTAGACTGTTACACCTGTAGACTGTTACTTCTGTAGACTGTTACACCTGTAGACCGCACTACACCTGTAGCCTGTTACACTGGTAGACCACCCTACACCTGTAGACTGTTACACCTGTAGACTGTTACACCTTTAGACCGCGCTACATCTGTAGACCGCGCTACTCCTGTAGACTGCTACACCTGTAGACCACCCTACACCTGTAGACCGTTACACCTGTAGACTGTTACACCTGTAGACCACCTTACACCTATAGACTGTTACACCTGTAGACCGCCATACATCTGTATACTGTTACACCTGTAGACTGTTACACCTGTAGACTGTTACACCTGTAGACCACCCTACACCTGTAGACCACCCTACACCTGTAGACCACCCTACACCTGTAGACTGTTACACCTGTAGACCGCCTTACACCTGTAGACTGTTACACCTGTAGACTGTTACACCTGTAGACCGTTACACCTGTAGACCGCACTACACCTGTAGACTGTTACACCTGTAGACCGCGCTACACCTGTAGACCGTCCTACACCTGTAGACCGTCCTACACCTGTAGACTGTTACACCTGTAGACCGCCTTACACCTGTAGACTGTTACACCTGTAGACCGCCCGACACCTGTAGACTGTTACACCTGTAGACCACCCTACACCTGTAGACTGTTACACCTGTAGACCACCCTACACCTGTAGACTGTTACACCTGGGAATCAAACTCACAACCCGCAAGCACCATGCTCTACCAACAGAGCTCTACTCTCATCATGATTTCCACACACGGCCAGCATTGTAATGGTGTCCATTTACTCTCAGACATCCAGGGATTGTAGCCATCATGGCCGCCGGGTTTCCGTGACAACGCCTCCTGGATGTGTGATACATCTGTAACCGTCTCGGTGGCATCTCCATCCCGCTAGCTGGGCTCAGGATAGAGAGTCAGGGGCGAGGGGATAAAGTGTAAGTGGACCGTGAAAAGTGAAGGGCTGGAGGGGATAGTCATACAGATTGAGCCTCTACAGTAGCTCACTGACAGACACATATCAACCTGTGAGAGGCTGTGAAAGACTGGCTCTCTGAATCACATCCATCATCTCTCATGCGAGGGCTCCGGAGGCAGCCTCTGGTGTCACTGAGGGAAAACCTTGTGTCCCCGACCTCAGGACATTGTGACAGCCGGTCAAATATCACAAAATCAATACATCCAATTCTATATATGACCTTCGATATAAATTCTTTATTGTCTGACAAAGGTCAACGGAAAATGGCACATCAATGCAGAGGTACGGCCAATTGTTGATGATGTTATGGCAAGAATGGTAGCGTCTGTTCCCCTCCCAAATAGGAGCGCAGTTAGATAGTATTAACAGTCTATAGTGCTGTACTGAGACACTGAAACAGTACGATAACAGTCTATATAGTGCTGTACTGAGACACTGAAACAGTATAATAACAGTCTATATTGTGCTGTACTGAGACACTGAAACAGTACGATAACAGTCTATAGTGCTGTACTGAGACACTGAAACAGTACTGAAACCCTGAAACAGTACGATAACAGTCTATAGTGCTGTACTGAGACACTGAAACAGTACGATAACAGTCTATATAGTGCTGTACTGAGACACTGAAACAGTACGATAACAGTCTACATAGTGCTGTACTGAGACACTGAAACAGTACGATAACAGTCTACATAGTGCTGTACTGAGACACTGAAACAGTACGATAACAGTCTATAGTGCTGTACTGAGACACTGAAACAGTACTGAAACCCTGAAACAGTACGATAACAGTCTATAGTGCTGTACTGAGACACTGAAACAGTACGATAACAGTCTATATAGTGCTGTACTGAGACACTGAAACAGTACGATAACAGTCTATATTGTGCTGTACTGAGACACTGAAACAGTACGATAACAGTCTACATAGTGCTGTACTGAGACACTGAAACAGTACGATAACAGTCTACATAGTGCTGTACTGAGACACTGAAACAGTACGATGACAGTCTAAAGTGCTGTACTGAGACACTGAAACAGTACTGAAACACTGAAACAGTACGATAACAGTCTATAGTGCTGTACTGAGACACTGAAACAGTACGATAACAGTCTATATAGTGCTGTACTGAGACACTGAAACAGTACGATAACAGTCTATATAGTGCTGTACTGAGACACTGAAACAGTACGATAACAGTCTATAGTGCTGTACTGAGACACTGAAACAGTACGATAACAGTCTATATAGTGCTGTACTGAGACACTGAAACAATACGTTATAACAGTCTATAGTGCTGTACTGAGACACTGAAACAGTACGATAACAGTCTATAGTGCTGTACTGAGACACTGAAACAGTACTGAAACACTGAAACAGTACGATAACAGTCTATAGTGCTGTACTGAGACACTGAAACAGTACGATAACAGTCTATATAGTGCTGTACTGAGACACTGAAACAGTATAATAACAGTCTATATTGTGCTGTACTGAGACACTGAAACAGTACGATAACAGTCTATAGTGCTGTACTGAGACACTGAAACAGTACTGAAACCCTGAAACAGTACGATAACAGTCTATAGTGCTGTACTGAGACACTGAAACAGTACGATAACAGTCTATATAGTGCTGTACTGAGACACTGAAACAGTACGATAACAGTCTACATAGTGCTGTACTGAGACACTGAAACAGTACGATAACAGTCTACATAGTGCTGTACTGAGACACTGAAACAGTACGATAACAGTCTATAGTGCTGTACTGAGACACTGAAACAGTACTGAAACCCTGAAACAGTACGATAACAGTCTATAGTGCTGTACTGAGACACTGAAACAGTACGATAACAGTCTATATAGTGCTGTACTGAGACACTGAAACAGTACGATAACAGTCTATATTGTGCTGTACTGAGACACTGAAACAGTACGATAACAGTCTACATAGTGCTGTACTGAGACACTGAAACAGTACGATAACAGTCTACATAGTGCTGTACTGAGACACTGAAACAGTACGATGACAGTCTAAAGTGCTGTACTGAGACACTGAAACAGTACTGAAACACTGAAACAGTACGATAACAGTCTATAGTGCTGTACTGAGACACTGAAACAGTACGATAACAGTCTATATAGTGCTGTACTGAGACACTGAAACAGTACGATAACAGTCTATATAGTGCTGTACTGAGACACTGAAACAGTACGATAACAGTCTATAGTGCTGTACTGAGACACTGAAACAGTACGATAACAGTCTATATAGTGCTGTACTGAGACACTGAAACAATACGTTATAACAGTCTATAGTGCTGTACTGAGACACTGAAACAGTACGATAACAGTCTATAGTGCTGTACTGAGACACTGAAACAGTACTGAAACACTGAAACAGTACGATAACAGTCTATAGTGCTGTACTGAGACACTGAAACAGTACGATAACAGTCTATATAGTGCTGTACTGAGACACTGAAACAGTACGATAACAGTCTATGGTGCTGTACTGAGACACTGAAACAGTACGATAACAGTCTATAGTGCTGTACTGAGACACTGAAACAGTACTGAGACACTGAAACAGTACGATAACAGTCTATATAGTGCTGTACTGAGACACTGAAACAGTACGATAACAGTCTATATAGTGCTGCACTGAGACACTGAAACAGTACGATAACAGTCTATAGTGCTGTACTGAGACACTGAAACAGTACTGAAACACTGAAACAGTACGATAACAGTCTATAGTGCTGCACTGAGACACTGAAACAGTACGATAACAGTCTATATAGTGCTGTACTGAGACACTGAAACAGTACGATAACAGTCTATATAGTGCTGCACTGAGACACTGAAACAGTACGATAACAGTCTATATAGCGCTGTACTGAGACACTGAAACAGTACGATAACAGTCTATAGTGCTGTACTGAGACACTGAAACAGTACGATAACAGTCTATAGTGCTGTACTGAGACACTGAAACAGTACTGAAACACTGAAACAGTACGATAACAGTCTATAGTGCTGTACTGAGACACTGAAACAGTACGATAACAGTCTATAGTGCTGTACTGAGACACTGAAACAGTACGATAACAGTCTATATAGTGCAGTACTGAGACACTGAAACAGTACGATAACAGTCTATAGTGCTGTACTGAGACACTGAAACAGTACGATAACAGTCTATAGTGCTATACTAAGACACTGAAACAGTACGATAACAGTCTATAGTGCTGTACTGAGACACTGAAACAGTACGATAACAGTCTATAGTGCTGTACTGAGACACTGAAACAGTACGATAACAGTCTATATAGTGCTGTACTGAGACACTGAAACAGTACGTTATAACAGTCTATAGTGCTGTACTGAGACACTGAAACAGTACGATAACAGTCTATAGTGCTCTACTGAGACACTGAAACAGTACTGAAACACTGAAACAGTACGATAACAGTCTATAGTGCTGTACTGAGACACTGAAACAGTACGATAACAGTCTACATAGTGCTGTACTGAGACACTGAAACAGTACGATAACAGTCTATAGTGCTGTACTGAGACACTGAAACAGTACGATAACAGTCTATAGTGCTGTACTGAGACACTGAAACAGTACTGAAACACTGAAACAGTATGATAACAGTCTATAGTGCTGTACTGAGACACTGAAACAGTACGATAACAGTCTATAGTGCTGTACTGAGACACTGAAACAGTACGATAACAGTCTATATAGTGCTGTACTGAGACACTGAAACAGTACGATAACAGTCTATAGTGCTGTACTGAGACACTGAAACAGTACTGAGACACTGAAACAGTACGATAACAGTCTATATAGTGCTGTACTGAGACACTGAAACAGTACGATAACAGTCTATATAGTGCTGTACTGAGACACTGAAACAGTACGATAACAGTCTATATAGTGCTGTACTGAGACACTGAAACAGTACGATAACAGTCTATAGTGCTATACTGAGACACTGAAACAGTACGATAACAGTCTATAGTGCTGTACTGAGACACTGAAACAGTACGATAACAGTCTATAGTGCTGTACTGAGACACTGAAACAGTACTGAGACACTGAAACAGTACGATAACAGTCTATATAGTGCTGTACTGAGACACTGAAACAGTACGATAACAGTCTATATAGTGCTGTACTGAGACACTGAAACAGTACGATAACAGTCTATATAGTGCTGTACTGAGACACTGAAACAGTACGATAACAGTCTATAGTGCTATACTGAGACACTGAAACAGTACGATAACAGTCTATAGTGCTGTACTGAGACACTGAAACAGTACGATAACAGTCTATAGTGCTGTACTGAGACACTGAAACAGTACGATAACAGTCTATATAGTGCTGTACTGAGACACTGAAACAGTACGTTATAACAGTCTATAGTGCTGTACTGAGACACTGAAACAGTACGATAACAGTCTATAGTGCTCTACTGAGACACTGAAACAGTACTGAAACACTGAAACAGTACGATAACAGTCTATAGTGCTGTACTGAGACACTGAAACAGTACGATAACAGTCTATATAGTGCTGTACTGAGACACTGAAACAGTACGATAACAGTCTATATAGTGCTGTACTGAGACACTGAAACAGTACGATAACAGTCTATAGTGCTGTACTGAGACACTGAAACAGTACTGAAACACTGAAACAGTATGATAACAGTCTATAGTGCTGTACTGAGACACTGAAACAGTACGATAACAGTCTATAGTGCTGTACTGAGACACTGAAACAGTACGATAACAGTCTATATAGTGCTGTACTGAGACACTGAAACAGTACGATAACAGTCTATAGTGCTGTACTGAGACACTGAAACAGTACTGAGACACTGAAACAGTACGATAACAGTCTATATAGTGCTGTACTGAGACACTGAAACAGTACGATAACAGTCTATATAGTGCTGTACTGAGACACTGAAACAGTATGATAACAGTCTATATAGTGCTGTACTGAGACACTGAAACAGTACGATAACAGTCTATAGTGCTGTACTGAAACACTGAAACAGTACGATAACAGTCTATAGTGCTGTACTGAGACACTGAAACAATACGATAACAGTCTATATAGTGCTGTACTGAGACACTGAAACAGTACGATAACAGTCTATAGTGCTGTACTGAGACACTGAAACAGCACAATAACAGTCTTCTCCAGAGCCTCTCCAGCCAGGAGAGCTTTAATCTCACATAGGCCTCTGGGTTCCCCTTCTAAACCTCCATTTGCATACATCTGCATATTTCCCATTAGGCTTCACTTGTTGCCTTTTTATGGAAAAAGCGTATGGTGATGATCACTCTCACTGGTAATGGTCGTCTGTCTCGGTCTCTCGCTCTCTCTCCCTCCAGCTCGCTCTCTCTCTGCATCTCCTCTCTCTCTTCCCCCTCTCTTTCTCCCTCTCTGTCTCCCTCTCTGTCTCCCTCTCTGTCTCCCTCTCTGTCTCCCTCTCTGTCTCCCTCTCTGTCTCCCTCTCTCTGGTTGAATGGGTATCATCAGAGTGTTGCTGTATAAAAGGGTGATTAGAAAAACAAAGGGGTAGAGCTCAGTCACAGAGACACACACTTTGCCCCAGCAGCCATGTGGCTCTACAGAGGAATGGGCTGAACAAAAAGCAGAATGAAAAAAATAAAAATAGGAAAATGAATCAAACAATGTAATTAAACAATGGACCAATTAGATTCATTTGAGGAATGGTTAAATGAGCTTGAAAAAAATGAAGGAGCTTGAGAGAAATTGATAAATAAAAATGTATAAATTAGGACATGATTAGTGAACGCACTAATGTAAGATTGAATAAATGCATGCATGAATTAACGGATAGATGAATGAGTTAATGAATAAAAATGTAATCATATATTTAGCATATTTATAAAAACATGATTCTTTTTTATGTAGGTGATGGCTTGAACTGAAGGGAATACAGAGCAGACAGCTTACACAGACGACACAGCTTACATGTCGTCTGGTGTTGCATATCGTATCACACAAAGTTAAATGTTACACATGCAAACATACTGTACTGCAGTCGGCTGTTTAAGGGCCGTGCTGAGTGTTAGGTCCTTTTTCTAATGTACAGTGTTAACGAGAGCAATCGCCTCAAGACATGGGACATGAGCTGTTACTCAGGACAGGCCCTCATCAAGTCCACTGAAATACCGCAGCTATAATGTCAGAGACACGTTAATATAACGTCACCTGGACATTCATGTCAAAATGACAGAACAAAAAATAAAAGACATTTAACTAAGTCAGTCCGTTAGGAAAACGTAGCCACAACGTTGGAGGAACGTAATATCATAGCATTACTGGGTCATTGCAGTAGGAACAAGGAGCTACAATGTCAGACAAGTATAACCTTACAATGACGCGTGTTGCTGTCACATTCACTTAAATAAGTTGCAGCACAGTTCAAAGTCGTTCCGCAACTTACACTTTTTCATGCTACATTTTCTGCTTGGTGTTAATCTGACTCCCCCCCCCCCAGAAAAACCTTTTAGCATTCAGACGTGTCTTTAATTGCGTTGGTTCTGGAAGCGCCATTAAGTAAAAAGCTTAGAAACACATTTGTTAATGCGACTTAGTGATGCCCAGCAAATCAAAGACCATCAAGCAAATGAATGAGGCTTCCTTTGGGCGAACGGCGAGCACATTAAGACAAGAGCTTTCATAAACAAACACATATCTTTCAGGAAAGAAGAAAGAGAGAGAGAGAGAAGGGGTGAGAGACTGAAAGGGAGACACAGAAAGAGAGAAATAGAGAGAGAGAGAGAGCTAAATATGTGAGCGCACTAACAAACACCACGGGCTGTCAGTTCAGCGTGAGCGAGGCACAGTGTCATTCCATCACATTTACACACTCCAAACCAGACACACACACTTTCTTCTCTCTTTGAAAAGTGCCGGCAGATGCTGCTTATGCTCCCATGAATAGAGCTAAGACTGACTAAAGAAGAGGGGGGTGAGGAGGGAGTGGTAGCAGAGTGGAAGAAGCAGAAAACATCAAACCTCCTTGTTATTAAAAGCTTTCTTGCGAGGGCAGCGCTCCCGTCTTTCAGGATTATTTCAATTATTGACTGCACCGTCGCTTTTATCCGCTAGCGTGCGCGCGACGCAAGTAGGACACACACGTTGCACCGAGTGTACAACACCCCCACGCCTACACATATGTACTGTAATTGTGCATGTTGGTGTCCACACAGACAGGACTGTCAGTACTCTTCAGTCTGCGTTGTTCCAGAAATCTGTGCAGGTGGGTAGGCACTGGGCAGGTCAGCCATGATAATGAGTACATAAAGCCTTATATAATATTATAGAGAGCCTCAGTAACAATACACTA
Organism: Oncorhynchus mykiss; assembly: GCF_057628025.1. NCBI lineage: Eukaryota > Metazoa > Chordata > Actinopteri > Salmoniformes > Salmonidae > Oncorhynchus > Oncorhynchus mykiss. Next base: position 15,868,995 of record NC_143042.1, read on the forward strand.
TTACCATAGAGAGAGGGACTGAGGGAGAGAGATACGGTGAGAGTTGAGTTGACGTGGGAGAGAGAGAGAGGGTGGGTGGGGGGAGAAAGAGAGAGAGAGATGGTTGGGGGAGAAGCGAGAGAGAGAAAGGGTTGGGGAGAAAGAGAGATGGTTTGGGGAGAAAGAGAGAGAGGGGGTTGGGGAGAAAGAGAGAGAGGGTTGGGGAGAAAGAGAGAGAGAGGGTTTGGGGAGAAAGAGAGAGAGAGGGTTGGGGAGAAAGAGAGAGAGAGGGTTGGGGGAGAAAGAGAGAGAGAGGGTTGGGGAGAAAGAGAGAGAGAGGGTTGGGGAGAAAGAGAGAGAGAGGGTTGGGGGAGAAAGAGAGAGAGAGGGTTGGGGAGAAAGAGAGAGAGACTGTTGGGGAGAAAGAGAGGGTTGGGGAGAAAGAGAGGGAGAGGGTTGGGGAGAAAGAGAGAGAGAGGGTTGGGGAGAAAGAGAGAGAGAGGGTTGGGGGAGAAAGAGGGTTGGGGAGAAAGAGAGAGAGAGGGTTGGGGAGAAAGAGAGAGAGGGTTGGGGAGAAAGAGAGAGAGAGGGTTGGGGAGAAAGAGAGAGAGAGAGGGTTGGGGAGAAAGAGAGAGAGAGGGTTGGGGAGAAAGAGAGAGAGAGGGTTGGGGAGAAAGAGAGAGAGACAAGTGAAGTATTGGGTGTGATTGTCTCGTCTGGTTTGATGAGAAAAAAAATATATTTTTCTCTTTCTCATTCTAAATCTCTCTCTTGTTCTCCTCAGCACAGTCAGGCCCAGATGGACAGTCAGGCCCAGATGGACAGTCAGGCCCAGATGGACAGTCAGGCCCAGATGGACAGACTGACCCTGAGCTTTAGAGCAGCACGGTGTAACCTGAGTGGGCCAAACCATCTGCCACGCAGGGGGAACTACAGACAGGGCCTCCTAACCTTACACCGTTGGAGTGTAATTGCCCCGGGATGGACCATTCTGTTTTTCACCTGTCAAGTGTTTCTCAGCCCTCTGGTAATAAAGGAGAAGAGATAAGGGAGAGAAGCCATTTGGGATGATTTGGGAGAGTAAACAGGTTTCAGAGCCTTATCTCTGGTTCCAGGTTCTGTGGAGCTGCAAATGCCCCTCTGCTCTCCATCTGCACACGGCTGAGACGAGCTAATGCAACAGATTACACAGGCAAATGCTGTCCTGAAGAACCTGGCGATGGAAAGACCTCACTGTGCCATCATTGGACAGACCACTCTCGCTGGGTGTGTGTCTTTCTGGCATGAGTAGACCAAAGATCTGCTTTGTACACCCAATATACTCACTTATAAGAAGGGACTGCTGGCATGCGCACATACAGTGCCTTGCGAAAGTATTCGGCCCCCTTGAACTTTACGACCTTTTGCCACATTTCAGGCTTCAAACATAAAGATATAAAACTGTATTTTTTTGTGAAGAGGTCTTGGTAGATTTGCAGTGGTCTGATACTCCTTCCATTTCAATATTATCGCTTGCACAGTGCTCCTTGGGATGTTTAAAGCTTGGCAAATCTTTTTGTATCCAAATCCGGCTTTAAACTTCTTCACAACAGTATCTCGGACCTGCCTGGTGTGTTCCTTGTTCTTCATGATGCTCTCTGCGCTTTTAACGGACCTCTGAGACTATCACAGTGCAGGTGCATTTATACGGAGACTTGATTACACACAGGTGGATTGTATTTATCATCATTAGTCATTTAGGTCAACATTGGATCATTCAGAGATCCTCACTGAACTTCTGGAGAGAGTTTGCTGCACTGAAAGTAAAGGGGCTGAATAATTTTGCACGCCCAATTTTTCAGTTTTTGATTTGTTAAAAAAGTTTGAAATATCCAATAAATGTCGTTCCACTTCATGATTGTGTCCCACTTGTTGTTGATTCTTCACAAAAAAATACAGTTTTATATCTTTATGTTTGAAGCCTGAAATGTGGCAAAAGGTCGCAAAGTTCAAGGGGGCCGAATACTTTCGCAAGGCACTGTACATGAATGGACACATGCGCGCGCGCACGCTCATAAGTGACCACAGTGGACCTCAGTCCCTGACCATGGTCTGGTCATTCAACACCCAGAGTGGGCTAACCGCAGTAACGAGAGGATCGGGAGTGACCGCGGAGTCGTACTTATCGACTGTGGAGGGGCGCGTTTCCACCCTGAGGCGCTGGGGCATGCCAACGACCGTCCTCTGGGACCCCAGTCCAATTACAGGGCAAAATGAAATCGGGAGACGACTGAGATTGTGCTGGGAGCGCGATGGCGAGAGGGGGGAGAAGGGAAAGAGTGGGATGAGTGTCCACAGAGAGAGTAAAGACGGCCAGGGATATGAGGGGCGATGAGTCGCTCTCTACGAATTAATGTGGCGGAGTGAAGCAGGAACCCCCCAGGGGGGAGAGGAGCGAGGGGTGAGAGAAGCCCCCCCTCCTGGCCAGCGATCACATTATCGTCTCCCAGCAGCTGCCATTAAGCTACCAGGGGCTTCGGTAATTGCAGGGCGCAAGGGGACGTCTCCTCAGCTCTGGCCCAGATCACAGCACTCTCGTTGGGCTACGGGAGGTCACCAAGGGGCCTGGGTCCTGGAGGTGGATGGAGGAACGAGTTTCTGAGCATGATAGTGGATACCAGAAGAAGAGAGAGAGTTTAGAGACTTCATCAAATATTTTTGTCAGCTTAGACACTAGGCTATCTAAGAAGAAGATGAAATCAAATATGGAAATAATTATAGGCAATATATATTTTATCTGGAACGCTTCACGTCAAATTGAGGCACATGATATTCTGAGAGGTTTTAAGGATTTCCGATGAGATTGTAATAGGATCCGATATCGGAGGGCTTTCATTTGAAATGTCATATTTGGATGATCCTGCAATGAAAGCCATTAGGCAGAAATGTGTTCGTCCATAAAAGAGCTGTTCTGTGTGTGTGTGATTGCGTTTAATAGCATTGCGTTACGTGTGTTCACGCTCAAGTCTCTCGGTAATGTTGCCTTCGACGGGATACCACCTCCGTCTGAGTGGAGGAATAAACTCAAAACAACTTCTTGTAACGTCTCTGTCAAATTACCATCATTTCTGTTTAGAGTACAGAGATATGCTGCTGTAACGTTGTCACAATGTCTCTGTCAAATTACCATCATTTCTGTTTAGAGTACAGAGATATGCTGCTGTAATGTTGTCACAACGTCTCTGTCAAATTACCATCATTTCTGTTTAGAGTACAGAGATATGCTGCTGTAACGTTGTCACAACATCTGTTAAATTACCATCATTTCTGTTTAGAGTACAGAGATATGCTGCTGTAACGTTGTCACAACGTCTCTGCGATGTTTGGAGCTAATGGCCTAACCATTATTGAATGGATGATCAGCAGATCAGAGGGAAATTGGGGTAACAAAGACACACACACACACACACACTTCCATGTCCCCCGGCATGTCTGCCACAGAGAAGCATAGAGCAGGAAACACGACCAGACAAAAGAGAAGGATACCCAAACAGAAAATAATTCTAAGAAACACATTTCTCTAAAGATTGTCTCGGCTGGGCTTTTAATTGCGTCAGTCAATGTGTGTCTGTGTGTCTGTGTGTCTGTGTGTCTGTGTGTCTGTGTGCTGACACACTTTCTGCACTTTCACAGGAAGAGCCAGCCTCTGTTTCCTGCCATATGCAGGGAAACAACACACACACACACACACACACACACACACACACACACACACACACACACACACACACACACACACACACACACACACAATTCCTGCAGACTCCACACTCCTCCAGTCAGAGAGTCATATGACTTTAATCACAACAGTGAACTCCCAGATAATTTTGCTCCACTCCATCTGCAGCTGCAAAAACAGTACATCCCTCTCTCTCCTTCCCCTCCTCTATCATTCCCTTTCTTTACGCTCTCCTTTACTCTGTCATTTTCTTTCTTTGTCTGCATTAGGTTCTCCTTCTCTTTCAGTGAAGCAACAATGAAAAGAGCGACAGTCAGGCAATATTCTTCTGCTCAAAGAGGCTTCGAGCTAACATGAAAAACCAAGCTGTAGAATTAAAAAATAAAAAACCCACAGCATTCTGGTCGGCTGTAGTTCTCCCTATCTGCCCTTCCCTACATCTCTCTTCATCTATTTCTATTGCTCCCTATATTTCTCTCTCAAGCTGGACTTAATCTCTCTCTCTGTGTGTGTGTGTGTGTGTGTGTGTGTGTGTAGCCTGTTCTATATTTCCTCTGCACACAGCAGGCATGTGGAGTAGAGAATGTTACTGATAAAAGCCAATGTCCTATATTTCTTTTAGGACTTCTCACTACCAGGACTGTTCTGTTATCTAGTGATCTGATACAGCCAGCTCCAGACCACTATCCCCTCACTCCCAGTCCCACACACCTACGACACACCTACTACAGACCTAGTACACTCCTACTACACTCCCACCACAGACCTAGTACACTCCTACTACACTCCCACTATCGATCTACTACACTCCTACTACAGACCTACTGTACACCTACAGTACACCTACTACAGACCTACTACACTCATACTGTACTCCTACTACACACCCACTACACTCCTACTGTACTCCTACTACACACCCACTACACTCCTACTGTACTCCTACTACACACCCACTACACACCTACTACACTCCTACTGTACTCCTACTACACACCCACTACACACCCACTACACTCCTACTACAGACCTACTACAGACCTACTGGACACCTACTACACTCCCACTACAGACCTACTACACTCCTACTACAGACCTACTACACTCCTACTGTACACCTACTATAGACCTACTACACACCCACTACACTCCTACTACACACCTAGTACACTCCTACTGTACACCTATTACACACCTACTACAGACCTACTACACACCTACTACACACCTACTACACACTTACTGTACACTCCTACAGTACTCAGACTACACTCCTACTACACACATATTGTACTCCTACTACACTCCTACTGTATTCCCACTACACTCCTACTACACTCCTTCTGTACTCCCACTATACTCCTACTACACACCTACTACACTCCTGCTACACAGCTACTATACTCCTACTACATACCTACTGCTACACTCCTACTACACTCATATTATACTCCTTCTACATACCTAATGTACTCCTACTACACTCCTACTACACACCTACTGCACTCCCACTATACTCCTACTACACACATACTACACTCCTACTATACACCCACTACACTCCTTGCTATACTCATACTACACTCCTGCTACACACCTAATACACTCCTACTACACTCATATTATACTCCTTCTACACACCTAGTGTACTCCTACTACACTCCTACTGTACTCCTACTACACACCTACGTAACACATACTGCACACATACTATACACCTACGTAACACATACTATACAAATACTACTCCTGCTGTACTCCTACTATACACCTACGTAACACATACTATACAAATACTACACTCCTGCTGTACTCCTACTATACACCTACGTAACACATACTATACAAATACTACTCCTGCTGTACTCCTACTATACACCTACTACACACATACTATACAAATACTACACTCCTGCTGTACTCCTACTATACACCTACTACACACCTACTACACACCCACTACACTCCTGCTACACAGCTACTATACTCCTACTACATACCTACTGCTACACTCCTACTACACTCATATTATACTCCTTCTACATACCTAATGTACTCCTACTACACTCCCACTACCGATCTACTACACTCCTACTACACTCCTACTACAGACCTACTGTACTCCTACTACAGACCTACAACACTCCTACTGTACTCCTACTACACACCCACTACACACCTACTACACTCCTACTACATACCTACTACAGACCTACTACAGACCTGCTACAGACCTAGTACACTCCCACTACAGACCTACTAAGCTCCTACTACACTCCACCTACTACACTCCTACTGTACTCCTACTACACACCTACTACACTCCTACTACACACCTAGTACACTCCTACTGTACACCTACTACACACCTACTACAGCCCTACTACACACCTACTGTACACTCCTACTGTACTCATACTACACTCCTACTACACACATATTGTACTCCTACTACACTCCTACTGTATTCCCACTACACTCCTACTGTACTCCCACTATACTCCTACTACACACCTACTACACTCCTGCTACACAGCTACTATACTCCTACTACATACCTACTGCTACACTCATATTATACTCCTTCTACATACCTAATGTACTCCTACTACACTCCTACTACACACCTACTGCACTCCCACTATACTCCTACTACACACATACTACACTCCTACTATACACCCACTACACTCCTTGCTATACTCATACTACACTCCTGCTACACACCTAATACACTCCTACTACACTCATATTATACTCCTTCTACACACCTAGTGTACTCCTACTACACTCCTACTGTACTCCTACTACACACCTACGTAACACATACTGCACACATACTATACACCTACGTAACACATACTATACAAATACTACTCCTGCTGTACTCCTACTATACACCTACGTAACACATACTATACAAATACTACTCCTGCTGTACTCCTACTATACACCTACGTAACACATACTATACAAATACTACTCCTGCTGTACTCCTACTATACACCTACGTAACACATACTATACAAATACTACACTCCTGCTGTACTCCTACTATACACCTACGTAACACATACTATACAAATACTACACTCCTGCTGTACTCCTACTATACTCCTACTACACACCTACTACACTCCCACTATACTCCTACTACGCTCCTACTACTACACTCATATTATACTCCTTCTACATACCTAATGTACTCCTACTACACTCCTACTACACTCCCACTGTACTCCCACTACACTCCTACTGTACTACTACTACACACCTACTGTACTCCTACTACACACCTACTGTACTCCCACTATACTCCTACTACACACCTACTGTACACCCACTACACACCCACTACACTCCTGCTATACTCATACTACACTCCCGCCACACACCTACTACACTCCTACTACTACACTCCTATTACACTCATATTATACTCCTTCTAAACACCTAATGTACTCCAACGACACTCCTACTACACTCCCACTGTACTCCTACTGTACTCCTACTACACACCTACGTAACACATACTACACACATACTATACACCTACTACACACATTCTATACAAATACTACACTCCTGCTGTACTCCTACTATACACCTACTACACACATACTATACAAATACTACACTCCTGCTACACACCTACTATACTCCTACTATACACATACTACAGAAATACTACAAGGATACTACACACCTACTACACACCTACTACAGGGCGACTACAGACCTACTACGGGGCTACTATACACCTACTACAGGGCTACTACAGGGTTACTACAGGGCTACTACAGCCCTACTGCATGGCTACTACACGGCTACTACAGACCTACTACACACCTACTACAGGGCTACTACATACCTACTACAGGGCTACTACACACCTACAACAGGGATACTACAGACCTACTACAGGGCTACTACAGACCTACACCTACTACAGGGCTACTACACACCTACTACAGGGATACTACAGACCTACTACAGTACAGGGCTACAGGCCAGAGAGAGAGAGGAGGATAGAGAGAGAAAGAGAAAGAAAAGGAAAGGAAAATAAGGAAAATATGAGACATGAGACAGGAGGAGAAAGAAAGTGGAAAGAGGAGAAAGAGAGAGAGAGAGAGAGGGTGACAGAGAGATAGGGAGAGATACAGTAGGATTACAGTACAGAGATAGTGGAGTGATAGAGATACAGTAGAGAGATAGTGGAGAGATAGATACAGTAGAGAGATAGTGGAGAGATAGATACAGTAGAGAGATAGATACAGTAGAAAGATAGTGGAGAGAGATACAGTAGAGATAGTGGAGAGAGATACAGTAGAGAGATAGTGGAGCGATAGATACAGTAGAGAGATAGTGGAGAGCTAGATACAGTAGAGATAGATACAGTAGAGAGAAAGTGGAGCGATAGATACAGTAGAGAGATAGTGGAGAGATAGATACAGTAGAGATAGATACAGTAGAGATAGTGGAGTGATAGATACAGTAGAGAGATAGTAAAGAGAGATACAGTAGAGAGATAGATACAGTAGAGAGATAGTGGAGCGATAGATACAGTAGAGAGATAGTGGAGAGCTAGATACAGTAGAGAGATAGATACAGTAGAGAGAAAGTGGAGCGATAGATACAGTAGAGAGATAGATACAGTAAAGATAGATACAGTAGAGATAGTGGAGCGATAGATACAGTAGAGAGATAGTGGAGCGATAGATACAGTAGAGATAGTGGAGAGGTAGATACAGTAGAGAGATAGTGGAGCGATAGATACAGTAGAGAGATAGTGGAGAGAGATACAGTAGAGAGATAGATACAGTAGAGAGATAGTGGAGCGATAGATACAGTAGAGAGATAGTGGAGAGATAGATACAGTAGAGAGATAGTGGAGAGATAGATACAGTAGAGAGATAGTGGAGAGATAGATACAGTAGAGAGATAGATACAGTAGAGAGATAGTGGAGAGATCTATATGCATCTATACAGTAGAGAGATAGTAGAGGGATAGAGTGAGGTCCCTGCACTGCTGCTCTCTGCTGCCCCTGGGGTACGGAAGGCTCACGCTGGGTGTTGCTATGCAGACGGTGAAGCTGGAGCATAACAAAAGGGAAAACAGAGTGAGGGACAGAAGAGAGAGAGAAATGGAGAAAAAAAAGAGAAAGAAACAGCAGGAGGTAGAGGGCAGTTTGGCCGAGCTGACTGCCTGTGTGTTCTGCTGTATCATCTCTTCCTGGTGATTGTGACATGGGCATGGTCACCTATTGGATCACGCCTATTAACTAGTCATCTTTATTACCATTGGTCAGTTTTCTCTACCAGGTTATTGTCCAGAGCATTCCCAAAAATCATTATTCACACACAGGCTAAGAGATCTCACATTTTTGTTTTCAATGGGCAGAGAGCCAATGTTTTTCTTTCCTTCACTGACTATCCCTTTTCCTCCCATCCCTGTCTTCCCTCCGACCCCCACTAAGCTTTCCGCTTCGGTTTCAAGCAAAAGCTGTTTATTTATTCAGACAACATCTCTTTTTCCTCTCTTTTCCTGCTCTCGTTCCCTTTTACACGCTTGTTGAGGATCACTGAGAAAAGGAGGAGGAGAGAGAGAAAGAGACAGATTGACATTGGAAGGAGAAAGAGTCAGAAAGAGGACGATGTACTGAAACGAGAAAGAAAGAAGGAGAGAGAGAGAGAGAGAGAGAGAGAGAGAGAGAGAGAGAGAGAGAGAGAGAGAGCCCTCCCTGGTTTCTCAGCCCTTCTAAGCCCTACTCATAAACCCTACAGATGATTTCAGCCCAGAGGAGGTTGTGAGACTCCCTAGTGTGCCTGGGGAAACACACACATATAGGGGGGGGTTAAACCTGCTTTATGGCAGAAGCTTTAGAGTGTATATACACACCCTGATGCCTCTGAGACTAAGACTAAAACAAAGCGACAAACAAAGCTCGGCAGTAAAACAGAGCCAGGAATAAACAGTATGTGTGTGCGTTTGCGGGTGCATGTATGTTTATGAGTCTGCATTATTAAACACATTTGTCATTCCTGCCCGGTGGTTGTGTGTGTGTGTCTGTCGTACTCCCGGTGCAGTGTACGGTAAGGTAAGCCAGCCTGTGTGAGAGACCCTGGATATTGAACATCTCCTGTTCTCACGGCACATTTATCCCCATAAAACATTACCTCAGGCCTACATATCAATCCTACACACACACACACACACACACACACACATACACACACACACACACACACACACACACACACACACACACAGCTTTTGACTAACCTGCTCTCCTGAAGGCAGTCACAGAAGGTGTGTGTGTTTTAAGTAGTCGACTGACTCGACACCCAGGGCTGACGACAGATGACTAAGTTTATCTACTATAGTGCCACCGGAGATGGCTTCTATAGCAGCCACATGCTACAACACTCAGTCAGTCAAAAACCCTGGGATATGGCACAGAGAGAGGGGTCCTGACACAGCCGTGGGGTCCTGAGAATGTGTGCCACTGCGTTAAAAGAGAGGGATGCGGGAATGTATCACACTGAGCACGTGCGTGATGCGCGTGTGTCTGATAACATCTAAAAACAAATACAACATCTGACAACAGCCAGAAACAACGTGTGAGAGGTTAAAGACAGACTATGTCAGCCATATACAGGGGAACATGCAGCCTTAAAAGCCTCGGTGGTTCTGCCTCATGCATTTGTCAGTGTGGTGTGTGTTTCTTATTCTGTCACAGTTCAGTTTTACACACACACACACACACACACACACACACACACACACACACACACACACACACACACACACACACACAAGACAGCGCCACGGAGGCTTTTAAGCCAGCATGTTCCCCTGGTATATGGCTGACACACAGAGTTTAACCTCTCAGCGGATATAGCATGTCTTATACACACTGAGCTGCCGATGGGGAGAGACGGATGGGGGGACGGATGGGGGGGGGGGGGGGGGGGTAGGAGACTCATGTTGCATTGTCAGTTGAATGCAAAGACAAATAGGTGGGACTGTGTAACATGGTAAATTAGAGGTACTGGTATTACCTACACTATCCTATTAGTTGAGGCCTGTTTAGTGTAACCTCTCTCTCTCTCTCTCATATTCCCTCTCTCTCTCATATTCCCTCTCTCTCTCTCATATTCCCTCTCTCTCTCTCTCATATTCCCTCTCTCTCTCTCTCATATTCCCTCTCTCTCTCTCTCTCTCTCTCATATTCCCTCTCTCTCTCTCTCATATTCCCTCTCTCTCTCTCATATTCCCTCTCTCTCTCTCTCTCTCTCATATTCCCTCTCTCTCTCTCATATTCCCTCTCTCTCTCTCATATTCCCTCTCTCTCTCTCATATTCCCTCTCTCTCTCTCTCATATTCCCTCTCTCTCTCTCATATTCCCTCTCTCTCTCTCATATTCCCTCTCTCTCTCATATTCCCTCTCTCTCCAGGGACACCTCTCTCTCTCTCATATTCCCTCTCTCTCTCTCATTTTCCCTCTCTCTCTCTCTCATATTCCCTCTCTCTCTCTCATATTCCCTCTCTCTCTCTCTCATATTCCCTCTCTCTCTCATATTCCCTCTCTCTCTCATATTCCCTCTTTCGCTCATATTCTCTCTCTCTCTCTTATTCCCTCTCTCTCTCCAGGGACACCTCTCTGTTTCAGCCAAGCGGAGTAGAAAAGACACTGGGGTTTAAACAAAGCCTACTAGACTCCCTCTGTTAGACCCACATCTGGTTCCACCTCAGAAAACACACGAAAGAGGATTTCGACACCCACCATCTCAGATTGTGCTGAAATCGTTTCTGTTTGGGTGCACTTGTTATCTGTAGTTTCTCTAACAGATAAGATATGCAGTCCTGAAACATCATTTTGTTGAAACATAATAATACAAATTAAGCTAATTGATTGCACCCAAATTGGCCTTTTAAATTGAAATAGGATTCATATAATCTTCAATAAATATAGCAACTAACATCTGATTTGGACCAGCAATTTTCGTAACAATGAGTAAGTTTTGGGGCGGCAGGTTAGAGCGTTGGAATCTGTCGTTCTGTCGTTCTGCCCCTGAACAAGGCAGTTAACCCACTGTTCCCCGGTAGACCGTCATTGTAAAGTAAGAATTTGTTCTTAACCGACTTGCCTAGTTAAATAAAGGTTGCAGGAAAATGGTTTTCCTCACAATTCAAGCCAGTCCTCTATGAAAGCAATTCAGATTGTCCTTCACGTAGGCTTAAATTGTGTCCAGGAAACAGCCCCTCTGTGTGAGGTTTATTCCCTTGAAAAAAAGGTATAAAGTTAGTTAGCAGTTCTAATAGTCTACAATGGAAAAAGTCCCAAATGCACACGGTATAGTCTTCTGCAATGATAACGGTATTGGGTTGGGCTTAATGGTAAATATCTTTAACCACACTACATATCATACCTTTTAGAATAATTGTACTGAAAAACATACGACTGACATGCTTCATCATTTTGTCAGGGTTGTCACCACATTTTAGTCACAAGCCCATTTCCATCAAAGTTTTGGGCTTGTAGGAAAAGTCTTCATGTGAGAATTGCACCTTAAGGACAGGCCTTTCTGAGAGCTGTTGGACTATTCAAGGACAGTTGGGTTGAAGCATTAGGTTGCTAAGAGGAGGACAAACTGATTGGCTTTCATGGAGGACTGGCTTGAATTGTGAGGATGACCACACAATATATTTTCCTTATGTGCTAAAGGTTTTGGTTTTCTACCCGAAGATGTGTGTGTGCGTGCTACCTGGGGCAAAATTGATAAAAGGGTGTGGCAGTAGCAGGAACAGCGGCATCTAGTGGGCAAAACCTGGCACTTTCACACTCATTTATAGTAAATAATGCAAGCGACTTCAATGGCTAATTACTCTGAACAGGGAAATTAGAGTCACAGGGAATAACTCGTAAAGGATGAAGACAAAATAGTTTAAGCAGCAGCTCCATACCATGGTTGCCATGGCGCTGTGAGGAAGCCTAGGCATAGAGCTCTGTAAATATATATATATATTTTTTATTGCATATATCTGGTGTTTTTCAGCCACAGATTTGCAAATGTTTTTGTTTTGGCTAGCTGGCTGGATAATGTTTTTGTTTTGGCTCGCTGGCTGGATAATGTTTTTGTTTTGGCTAGCTGGCTGGATAATGTTTTTGTTTTGGCTAGCTGGCTGGATAATGTTTTTGTTTTGGCTAGCTGGCTGGATAATGTTTTTGTTTTGGCTAGCTGGCTGGATAATGTTTTTGTTTTGGCTAGCTGGCTGGATAATGTTTTTGTTTTGGCTAGCTGGCTGGATAATGTTTTTGTTTTGGCTAGCTGGCTGGATAATGTTTTTGTTTTGGCTAGCTGGCTGGATAATGTTTTTGTTTTGGCTCGCTGGCTGGATAATGTTTTTTTTTTGGCTCGCTGGCTGGATAATGTTTTTGTTTTGGCTAGCTGGCTGGATAATGTTTTTGTTTTGGCTAGCTGGCTGGATAATGTTTTTGTTTTGGCTAGCTGGCTGGATAATGTTTTTGTTTTGGCTAGCAGGCTGGATAATGTTTTTGTTTTGGCTCGCTGGCTGGATAATGTTTTTGTTTTGGCTAGCTGGCTGGATAATTTTTGTTTTGACTCGCTGGCTGGATAATGTTTTTGTTTTGGCTCGCTGGCTGGATAATGTTTTTGTTTTGGCTAGCTGGCTGGATAATGTTTTTGTTTTGGCTAGCTGGCTGGATAATGTTTTTGTTTTGGCTAGCTGGCTGGATAATGTTTTTATTTTGGCTAGCTGGCTGGATAATGTTTTTGTTTTGGCTAGCTAACTGGATAATGTTTTTGTTTTGGCTCGCTGGCTGGATAATGTTTTTGTTTTGGCTAGCTGGCTGGATAATTTTTGTTTTGACTCGCTGGCTGGATAATGTTTTTGTTTTGGCTCGCTGGCTGGATAATGTTTTTGTTTTGGCTAGCTGGCTGGATAATGTTTTTGTTTTGGCTAGCTGGCTGGATAATGTTTTTGTTTTGGCTAGCTGGCTGGATAATGTTTTTATTTTGGCTAGCTGGCTGGATAATGTTTTTGTTTTGGCTAGCTAACTGGATAATGTTTTTGTTTTGGCTCGCTGGCTGGATAATATTTTTGTTTAGAAAATGTATTTTGCAACACTCACGCACGCGATGCGAGCTGTGTGGTCAGCATGTAAGGCACTAGAGGCGTCACTACAGACCCGGGTTCGATAACAGGCTGTGTCACAGCCGGCCATGACCGGGAGACCCATAAGGCGGCGCACAATTGGTCCAGCGTGGTCCGGGTTAGGGTTTGGCCGGCCGGGGTGTCCTTGTCCCATCGTGCTCCAACAACTCCTTGTTGGTGTTTCCTCCGACACATTGGTACGGTTGGCTTCCGGGCTAAGCGAGCATTGTGTGAAGAAGTGCGACTTGGCAGGGTCGTGTTTCGGGGGACGCATGGTTCTCGACCTTCGCCTCTCCCGAGTCTGTACGGGAGTTGCAGCTATGGAACAAGACTGTAACTACCAGTTGGACTACCACTTTGTTTTTGTTTCACCTGGCTGGCAGTCCCTGATCCTCTGAGAGCATGATTTCAGGCCTGGCCTGAAACGTGAGAGGAATGGGAGACAGAGGACTACAGCAGTGTTGAGGCAGAGGGCTCGTGGTGAGGACGACTGGCTACTATTCTGAACTGCGTGTGGTGAGCTTTCTGGAGCCCAGAGCTGCTGAGGCATCAGCCAAATGGGTGAGACTGGAAGAGGAGAAGTCCAGTGACTATAAGACTCAGGCTGGTCCCCAGACTTGGCCTCTACAACATCACCAGCAGACTCCATCACCATCATCTACCCTCCTCAGACCAGCTCCTTCCACCAAGCCATGAACCAACCCTCTCCATCTCCAGAGAGAAGACTTGGCCTCTATTGGTTGACCTGTCATGACACTGATTATTGCTTGTTGTTTTTTTGCTCTTGAACTGCTTTGAGATTCTATGAAAGGCACTATTGAAGTTTAATAAATTATTAACATTATTATTGTTATTATAATACCACCTGTATTATAAGATAACTGATTATGGAATTGGCGTGAGATGTAGGGGGTCCATGGGTGTCTTTTGACTTAATGGTGGGAAGAAGTTTGGTCTAAATCAGATGTTGGGTACTATATTTATTGAATATAATGTGAATCCTATACATTAAAGGGGCCAAACTGGGTGCAATCATTTTTAAATGACTTTTGAACAAAATAATGTTGCAAGAACAATATGTGATAATGATGGGTGTCATGCCCCTCCCCTGTTCGCATTCTCTCTCAGTCTCTTCCTCCCCCTCCTTCGTCTCTCTCACGGTTTTATCCAGCTTGCTGAGCTAAAATATGTAATGATCTTCAACTGATTCCGGGGGTTTGACGTGGAAGGATTCATCCCCCTCTCCCCGCACCCCCCCCCCCCCCCCCCTGTCTGAGCCATTCACACAGAACACTGTATTGTTCGCTGCGTTGCAGTGGTACAATACCCCCCGCCCCCGCGTCACAATGCTTTGATTGACAGGGGTCCAGCTGAAGAGTGAATCGCCGTGGCGACCGGAGTCCATCACAGACGAGCAGGCCAACCGACCTCTCTCCGTCTACCACCCTGCCTGGTTTGCTCTTCACCTCTTTCCTTTCTAACGCCACGGGTCAGAGTGGCTTCATCACTCTCTCCATTCATCACTTTCACTTTAACAACCCTGTCGCAAAACAATAAACAGGTCATTGCATTACCCAGGCTTACAGTTGATGTTTTGTTTCAGAGGCCCTCTTAAAACACTGAGAATAATGCTGAGCACATAATGTCCATTTCCAAACCAGAACCACTAGGTTCAGGGTTGGCGGCAGGTAGTGGTTAGAGTGTTGGACTAGTAACCGCAAGGTTGCTAGATCAAATCCCCGAGCTGACAAGGTAAAAATCTGTCGTTCTGCCCCTGAACAAGGCAGTTATCCCACTGTTCCTAGGCTGTCATTGAAAATAAGAATTTGTTCTTAACTGACTTGCCTAGTATTTTTTTTTAAGGGGGCCTCACTCTCCGTCTCTACCCAGCCTGGTGTCACCCTCCTCTGGCCACACAATGCACATCCATTGGGGTGCTGTCACGACTTCCGCTGAAGCCGGTCCCTGTCCTTGTTTGGGCGGCGTTCGGCGGTCGACTCCTCTACACCAGCGACACATGGGCATTATTACAGGTGCAGATTAAAAGACCCAAGCCAGGAGCACAGGGTGGATTTAGAGTCAGTGTGTGTAATCCTATGACCTGCAGGGGTTAGCAGGCTATGGACACACACACACACACACACACACACACACACACTGCAGATTTAAACCGCATCAGACAGACACTAGCCTCAGTAATTAGATAGATAGATAGATTTGTGTCTCGGGGATAAAGCTACATTGAGTCGGATCCACAGTTAACTGGATTAATTAAAACTAACACTGGGTCAAATGCTCAATGACCCCCCCCCCCCCCCCCCCCCCCCCAAATCCTCCAACCCCCAACCCTCGATCCTCCGACTCCTTCATCTCTACCCAAATCCCCCACTCATTACACTCCAAAGGGTTTCTACATGAAGACAATAATTGTTTATTGTTAAAGCTCTCTCTCTCTCTCTCTCGCTCTCCTTCTCTTTGGATTATTCCCGGATTGGCAGGCATCAGAGTTCACATCCAACAGTTACTTAACCAGCCCTGTAATAGAATACAAACCGGACTTCTCCTCGCTCCCTAATCTAATAACAGACCTACCTTGTCATTGGTCCGTGTGTGTGTGTGTGTGTGTGTGTGTGTGTGTGTGTGTGTGTGTGTGTGCGTGCGTGCTAAGTGTAATTCTGGATGTAATCGGGTGGAATTAATAAGCATGCCGTTTCTCATTATGGAATAACTGTGCTGCTCTTCAGAATAGGAGAGGCTGACTACGAGAGCAACAGACAGGCTTTACACCCCACAACAATGCTTTGTTACACAGATAAACTGAGCTGTGTGTGTGTACGTGCGTAGACGGTATATTTTTGTCTGGATGCGATACCTGTGTGTGTTCATGTGTGTGTGTGTGTGTGTGTGTTCGTGTGTGTGTGTGTGTGTGTGTGTGTGTGTGTGTGTGTGTGTGTGTGTGTGTGTGTGTGTGTGTGTGTGTGTGTGTGTGTGTGTGTGTGATAAATGTATGATAGTCAGATGGAGCTGGTGAAAGGCTGCAGCAGCCACACCATGGAGTTGATCAGATAAGGATGAAGTAAGCTGAGGTCCAGCCAGAGGGCCAGAGGACCAGGGGACCAGAGGACCAGAGGACCGGGGGACCAGAGGACCAAGGGACCAGAGGACCCAGAGGACCAAGGGACCGGAGGACCGGGGGACCGGGGGACCAGAGGACCAGGGGACCAGGGGACCAGAGGACCAGGGGACCAGAGGACCAGGGGACCAGAGGACCAGGGGACCAGAGGACCAGAGGAGGGTGCAGATGTCCACATCCATCTGGAGCAGCAGGCAGATTATCGTTAAGACACAGATCGAGAACCTTATATATAATACTCTGTTTCGGTTGAAATCGGCACATTCAGTACACGTTGGTTTTCTAACAGTCTTCCATATCAAAATGTTATTCTCCTTCAGCACCACTCACCTCCACACAACCTCCCCTATCGGTCACACATCAGATACATCATATCAAACTAACTTCAGTAGATGTATTTCCTATTAGATCTTCAGGAATGTGTCCTCTGACAACAGCAAATGAACCCACGTTCCGTACAGTGCAGTGGGCATGATGGACAGTCATATGCTGAATGCTCCCGGAATGAGAGCAAAACAATATGGATGTGAGACCACATAATCATCTCAACAAACTAAATCAGAAGCTACAGTGTACACAACATCCAAGATAATACAGTGTACACAACATCCAAGATAATGGAGAGACTGTACTTCTTTGGTCCTGCATATTATCCAACCACACAATAACACCATGCACAAATCATACCACGCCACGGGGAGTGCTGCTTATTGTATGTGACGGAGTTGTTTGGGACTGTCGGTGTCTTAATGGTATGTGTGTGTATGTTAGTGAAGTATGTGTGTGTGTGTGTGTGTGTGTCTGTCGGAGGTGATCCTCATTAGGGAGATGCGGCTGTGCCTCGGAGAAGAAGCACAGAATTGCTTCATTATAATACACTAAGCTAACAGTGAAAGAGAAGAGACAGAACGAGAGAGAAAAAGAGAAGGGGGGTAGATAGAAGAGGATGTGTGTGTGTGTGTGTGTGTGTGTGTGTGTGGAGGGCCAGCCCTAAGCTGGTCTTTATTAAGATGCTCAGTCTTGAGAGACGGACAGCTGCTCCTGCAGCTAATCTAAAGCAGCAGAGGTTTAATAAAGAGAGAGTGAGACAAATACCCCTCCATCACTCCCCTCCTCATCCTCTCCCCTCTTCCTTCATCATTCCCTCCTCATCCTCTCCCCTCATCACCCATCTCTCATCCTGTCCTTCAACAAACAGATTACATCCCTCAATGATCGGGGCCCGCCCTCCGCTTACCAGCGCAGTGTGTGTGTGTGTGTGTGTGTGTGTCCACTTAGAAAAGAGAGACTATTTCATACACACATTCAAAAGTTGACTGAAAGGTTGAGAATTCCATTCCTGATATACTCAGAAATACCAACTGCCTACATATTACAAAGATTCTCTATCACAGGAAAGACAGGAAATAGCCCCCGTAGAGAAACAGTGGGTCATCCTCCCCATCTTCACCTTTTAATGTGAGTGTGTACGGGTCAGTGCCACAAGCCATTTCATGCCCCAGGCTCCATGGGGCCATCACTATATAAGGCTAGACTGACATCATCCCGTCTTCACAGGCTCACAGTCACAGCAGCAATAAGCATGTTCTTTAGGGTTCCTGTGATAAAAAAAATGTATCTATTCCTGATTTATTGATGAGGAAATTCTAGTAAGTAGTAAGGAATATGTATATAGGGAATGATAAAACAGAGGACTTTTTAAGCTCTGCATGAGATTTCTGGAGCCTCGTGCTCCATCCTCACTGTGGCTTCTCAAAAATAGAATTTCAGAATCAGAACTAGACCATCTCTGCTGATGAGGAGTCCGTCGAGGGAATTATCATGACTTATTTAGTATTAAAAGTCTTCAATATTCAAATTCCAGCATTTAAAAGTCACAAATGCCGACTAAAATGTTAAATGACAGTGAATGCATAAATACACATTTTGCAGGTGTAGGCTATTAGATGGTAATATGAAGTGTTAGGGTAGAGTGTTGGTGTAGCCCAGGGCCATATATATTGGTGTAGCCTATTAGTGGTGTAGCTGTAAGACAGTCCTGGAGGAGGGAAACAGAGAGGAACTGAGCAGAGGACCACAGGTGCAGGCATAGCTGTGGGAAGTAGTTTGGGGGTGGATGTCGCTAATACAGGACTATTAAAGCCCCAGTGGAAAAATACTTTTGTGGAAAAATATTTTTTTCAGGAACATTTTCTTTTTTTCCCCCCAGATTTTTCAGGTGGTGCTGTAAACACCCATCAGCACCCCTACTTCCAGCGGCTCTGAGCGCAGGTAGGTTATTTTCTCAGCTAGCTTCACAACATTCTTTCAAGAAATGACCCCGCTGCGCACTATAATGAAAATAGGCTACACATTGCTCCGAAAATGTGATGTGAAAACTTGAAGCAACAAACGTTTTTATTCCTTCAGGAGGTGCAGAGATGGAGTGGAGAAACTCAACTTCCATTGTTAAGCTAACAATGTTGTGTTTAAAAAAACTTTTAAAAAACATGCCATGTTTTAGGCTAAACTGTAAATGACAGTTTTTCATAAACAAAAGAGAGCTAAGTGAAGGGGATATAAACTTGCAATAAATGTCCACTCAATGCATCCTTTGCAATATATACGTAGCCTATATGACTCCCAAGGCGTTGTGATAGCGCAGCTCTCAAAGACAGTAGTCTAGGCTAGACGGGTCGGTGAGGATGATGATGGTGCCCATAGTCTACAGTAGGTATCGGCAACTGTAAATTGTTGAGGAACTTTGGGGTCCACGGTGCGAGAGGGAAGATCACCAAGGGTTAATAAGATGGAGGGGCTGATGAGCAGCTTGCATTCGTCCGACACGACAGCAGAAAGAGAGGGGGAGAAAAGAGAACAAGAGCTTTACCGAAACAGGACCCGACATCGCAAAAAAAAAAAAAAACTGCCGAGGGCGCAGTATTGCTGCTGTACTGTAGGTAGCATTGCTAATGTACCTGTAGACTTCCAGTCATTGTTAACAATGGCTCGCAAAACTACCACTAACTTCCTTTATAGGCCTACTGCATGCAGAGGCATACAAATGGCATTCACGAGTTTATTTGACTCTGGATAAGTATAAAAGGAGATAAATGCCAGAATAACGCATTATCCCTTTAAGCCAATGTAATGCAAGGGGGCACGTCCGCAGAACAAATCGCTACATCCATTCACCAGCGATAACCCTTTGCCACCCGCGTCCCACCCAGCACCGCACGTTGGGTATCACAACAATTCCCTCCTATAATTTCTGCTGCATTCACAAGGCGAGCTAGAAAACGGGACTTGGACTTACCTTAACACGTTCCAGTTTTTCAGTGGGTCCAGGTCTGAAATGATAGAAACCATTGTTGACTAGCTAGCAGCACGGGGCGCGATGGCTGAACAAAAGCGGCGAGAGCTGTACTCCGTCTGCAAATGACAGTAGCGCTAGGATGCAACTCGTCCTACTTCTTGGTTGTGTGATAAGCGCTGTCATAGCTCTCTCCCTCCGCCCCCTGCTGAAAGCCTGCGCTCTGCCGCTACACACAGCGACCGAATTCTCCACTTCTCCAGCCATCCCCAAAGCCTCATAAAACAACAATATAATCCTATACAGAACAAATTAGTGACTATTTATTCAAGAGCACTTTTCATCCAAAGCACCGGAAATTGTGTATTTACAATAATTACCTAGGCTATAATATATAATTAGATTTGCCCAGAAATAACATGACATATGCACACAGCACATCCTGTTCAACTCGTTATTTTAAATAGGCCAGGTTCACTTAGCCTAATGATTATCGACAGGGTTACAATTAGATCACACAATTTGTTATTGAATGTGTCCTATTTCAATTGGTAGCTGTGGTAGACTTGCCTGCATCATCTGTCCTGTTTGACTTGTTTTACATTCAAATCAATGTGCAAATTCATGCCATACACAATGTAATCGGGGAAAAAAAGCTTATCCTCAACACACAAATGATAGGCCTAGCATAACATTGGCTATGAACAAATAAGAAATTCCACAAATTGTTATTACAGGTGGCCCAATAGGCCTCATCGCAAATATTCAGAGAGGTAGACACTGCATCTATAAGTTATGTTCAGTAGTAGCCTGCTTATCTAATGGAGCAGGGAAAATATACTGTGTTAGGCCATCTCCATCTATTTTCATTAGGCCAAAACACTGTCATTGCTCACTTCCTGTCTCTGGCACAACCACATCCTGTTGATGAAAGTCAACTTTCCTCTCTCCCCTCTCAGCCGATGTGACACTGCTGCACAGTATGACTATAGGCTGCAACATGGCAAAGGACCAATGTGGAATAAGAAAAAAAGGATGTCAGGATTTTGTTTCTAGCCACATAATCAAATCAAATCAAATCAAATTGTATTGGTCACATACACAGGGTTAGCAGATGTTAATGCGAGTGTAGCGAAATGCTTGTGCTTCTAGTTCCGACAATGCAGTAATAACCAACGAGTAATCTAACTAACAATTCCAAAACTACTACCTTATACACACAAGTGTAAAGGGATAAAGAATATGTACATAAAGATATATGAATGAGTGATAGTACAGAGCGGCATAGGCAAGATGCAGTAGATGGTATCGAGTACAGTATATACATATGAGATGAGTATGTAAACAAAGTGGCATAGTTTAAAGTGGCTAGTGATACATGTATTACATAAAGATGCAGTAGATGATATAGAGTACAGTATATACGTATACATTTGAGATGAATAATGTAGGGTATGTAAACATTATATTAAGTAGCATTGTTTAAAGTGGCTAGTGATATATTTTACATCAATTCCCATCAATTCCCATTATTAAAGTGGCTGGAGTTGAGTCAGTGTGTTGACAGCAGCCACTCAATGTTAGTGGTGGCTGTTTAACAGTCTGATGGCCTTGAGATAGAAGCTGTTTTTCAGTCTCTCGGTCCCAGCTTTGATGCACCTGTACTGACCTCGCCTTCTGGATGATAACGGGGTGAACAGGCAGTGGCTCGGGTGGTTGTTGTCCTTGATGATCTTTATGGCCTTCCTGTGACATCGGGTGGTGTAGGTGTCTTGGAGGGCAGGTAGTTTGCCCCCGGTGATGCGTTGTGCAGACCTCACTACCCTCTGGAGAGCCTTACGGTTGTGGGCGGAGCAGTTGCCGTACCAGGCGGTGATACAGCCCGCCAGGATGCTCTCGATTGTGCATCTATAGAAGTTTGTGAGTGCTTTTGGTGACAAGCCGAATTTCTTCAGCCTCCCGAGGTTGAAGAGGTGCTGCTGCGCCTTCTTCACGATGCTGTCTGTGTGGGTGGACCAATTCAGTTTGTCTGTGATGTGTACGCCGAGGAATTTAAAACTTACTACCCTCTCCACTACTGTCCCATCAATGTGGATAAGGGGGTGTTCCCTATGCTGTTTCCTGAAGTCCACAATCATCTCCTTAGTTTTGTTGACGTTGAGTGTGAGGTTATTTTCCTGACACCACACTCCGAGGGCCCTCACCTCCTCCCTGTAGGCCGTCTCGTCGTTGTTGGTAATCAAGCCTACCACTGTTGTGTCGTCTGCAAACTTGATGATTGAGTTGGAGGCGTGCGTGGCCATGCAGTCGTGGGTGAACAGGGAGCACAGGAGAGGGCTCAGAACGCACCCTTGTGGGGCCCCAGTGTTGAGGATCAGCGGGGTGGAGATGTTGTTACCTACCCTCACCACCTGGTGGCGGCCCGTCAGGAAGTCCAGTACCCAGTTGCACAGGGCGGGGTCGAGACCCAGGGTCTCGAGCTTGATGACGAGTTTGGAGGGTACTATGGTGTTAAATGCTGAGCTGTAGTTGATGAACAGCATTCTCACATAGGTATTCCTCTTGTCCAGATGGGTTAGGGCAGTGTGCAGTGTGGTTGAGATTGCATCGTCTGTGGACCTATTTGGGCGGTAAGCAAATTGGAGTGGGTCTAGGGTGTCAGGTAGGGTGGAGGTGATATGGTCCTTGACTAGTCTCTCAAAGCACTTCATGATGACGCAAGTGAGTTTAGTCGTTTAGTTCAGTTTCCTTAGCTTTCTTGGGAACAGGAACAATGGTGGCCCTCTTGAAGCATGTGGGAACAGCAGACTGGGATAAGGATTGATTGAATATGTCTGTAAACACACCAGCCAGCTGGTCTGCGCATGCTCTGAGGGCGCGGCTGGGGATGCCGTCTGGGCCTGCAGCCTTGCGAGGGTTAACACGTTTAAATGTTTTCCTCACCTCAGCTGCAGTGAAGGAGAGTCCGCATGTTTTGGTTGCGGGCCGTGTCAGTGGCACTGTATTGTCCTCAAAGTGGGCAAAAAAGTTATTTAGTGACCAGGATGGTTATGACACAACGGTTATGACACAACGTGGCGGTCTGGAAGGACCTTGACACAGATATCATCCCAGTTCAACACAGCATTTTGGTTGTTGGTATTTCTTTGTTGTGTACTTTGTTGATTTCTCAAAATACCACTACACGTAGAAAAAAGAGTTCCAAAGGGTTTTGTCGGCTGTCCTCATAGGAGAACCCTTTTTGGTTCTAAGGAGAACCATTTTTGGTTACAGGTAGAACCTTTTTTGCTTCCAGGCAGAACCATTTTGGGTTCCATGCAGAACCCATGGGCTCTACTTGGAACCAAAAGGGTTCTACAAATTGTTATCCTATGTGCACATCTGAAGAACCCTTTTAAGTTCTAGATAGCACCTTTTTCTAAGAGTGTACATTGAGCCTTAGCTTTATCAAAGACTTGATTCAACAGACCTATTTCTTCACAGGGAGTAAGGATACGGAAAGGCACCGTGGTTCTCTTTCATCATGTGAAAACACATGCAATCTAATGACTCACATCCAAGACAACCACTTGCAGGTCTGAATGATCAAATAGGTGTAACTTAGCAATATGGTAATAGCTCCACCGATGCGCCTGGTTGGCTAGGAGGGGTTCCACCATGGTCTTTGAGATCTACAGAGGGAAGACAAAAAAATGCCATGTTATTATGTGCACTTATACTGTACGTTCCTGCATCCACTACTACAGTCCCTCTGGGTATATGTCTGCTAAATGACCTACCTAAACTGTTTTCATTTTAAACTTCAGAAGTCTGTGGTTCTTTAACCTTGCACATCTTGGAGTGGTTATATAGCACATGTACTGTATGTAATTGTGAATGACATACACACTCCCTCCGATAGGGTAGAATAGCAAAACAGTGTTCTCAAGGTAAAGACATAACAGTAATCCAAAACTACAGCCTCCCTCTCTCACCAGCGAGAGAGCCGATGCTTTAAATAGACTGAATTGAACATCTGCAGACTTCAGACTCCGGGAGGAGGAAGGAGAGTTGACAGCATCTCTCTATCTTTCCCGCTCGCTCCCTCTCTCTCTATCACGTGCATGCACACACATACACACACACATGCACACACACACACACACACACACACACACACACACACACACACACACACACACACACACACACACACACACACACACACACACACACACACACACACACACACACACACACACACACACACACACACACAGCAACAGATCAATCAGGTTGGCTCTTCACCAGCACGGTTTTAATTTCTGCATAAAATCACGATAGTGGGCTTGAATTCTTAGGTGTTCACGTATCTAAAGTCTGACACTAACACGCAAATGCACACACACGCGCGCGCGCACGCACACACAGCGGCAGGTAGCCTAGCGTTTAGAGTGTTGGGCCTGTAACCGAAAGGTTGTTGGTTGGAATACCCGGGCCGACAAGATGAAAAATTTATCGATTAGCCCTTGAGCAAGGCCCTTAATCCTAATTTGCTCCAGGGGCGCCGTACTGCTATAGCTAAAACAACACATTTCACAGTATCTATCTGGTGTATGGGACAATATAACATGTCTTTTTTTCATTTTTTCAAAAACATTTCCCTCTGGCACATTTCTTTGAAACATTCAGGCCCACCGGAAGAGAGAAGCCTGAGATTTATGACATCAAACACATGTCATGTGCAATTCAAATCTTAACAAGGTGACTGCATCTCCAAACCACCCACGGAATATAGATTCCCATTTTACCTCAATTCATTTAGGGGGTCGGAAAGGAGGGAAAAAACGAGGCAGAGGGAGAAAACGGATGTGGATGAAATAAATATGGGGGGATTATTTCATAAACGACAGTGATTCCTTCTCTGTGTAAGCCATTTGATCCTGTCAAATATGCCTAAAGCTATACACCCACATGAACATTGTCTGAAAAGGCTCCATTTATGAGAATCATTCCCTTCTAAACAACAAGGGAACAGTTGGCTGAGCCGCTTCAGAGCCACAGCCTTCCCGAATCAGGATGTCGGAGATAAAAAAAACCCGGGGAGACGCAAATTAGATTTCAATCTAACGCAAATGGCTCACTCACAAACAGTCACACACACAAGAGAATGCCCCAATAAACATGTTTGTCTGTCTGTTTGTTCTACGCCACAATCAGGGAACGCTAAATTGTGGGCAGAGAGGGAGAGAGATAGTGAGGCTTCTTATCTGGTGTTAACCTGCTGTATGCCACAGATATAGAATAAATAGAGACTTTTTCCCCATCTGTCGTCATGCGTATCTATATTTCCATCTCACTCTGTCGCAGTTATCGGGGAGGTTGTGCCGTGCTGTACTACAGGTGAGTGTGTGTGTGTCTCCGTGGAGAAACATCGGGTGAATCCAGTGGAGACCGGTGTGAGGTCTTAACACCTATAGTGTTGTGTTCCAACACACAGATGAGTCTGAGCCAGTCAGTCTGGGTAGGAAGATGTCAGTTTGCCACGGGGGGTCATCCTCACACAACGCCTACCCCTCTCTCACATCCTTCACACACTTGTGTCTAATCATCTCTAGGGTAAACAGACGACGAGTGCAGATCCTCTATAGAATGGTTGCCTGGCTAGTGAAAGAGTGTACAGTGTTTGTAGCCTGTGGTTGTCAATGTGTGTGTTGAGTTGGTTTATGTTTGCTGTGCCCCTAGGAAACTGTTATAAGAGCTGCCTCTAAATGAGCTATCCTGGATGAGAGTAGGTTCAAGAAGACACAATGAAAAAGAGGGTGAAGTTTTCCCGAATTATTGAGGTAAGAAGGTTCTGTATTTAGCTGGAAATAGAAGAGGAGAGGTGCAGTATCATTATTTAGGAAAGAAGAGAGAAAATATACATTCAGGTGATAGAGGATAGGAGGGAACGAGGGACAAGAGAGCGAGAGAGATTCAGGAAGAGAAAAGCAGAGGATGATGGATGGAGCCAGAGCGGGAGAAAGAGAGAGAGAGAGAGAGAGAAAGAAAGAAAGATAGATAGAGTGGGAGCGAGAGAGAGATAGAGAAGAGATGGAGGGATATATTTAGAGCTGTTCCTAATCAACTCCTCTGTCAGAATCTGTCTGTGGGGGTGCGATGGCAGAGAGAGCGACACAAGTTCAACACTAAAAATCAATATGCAACCCACTCAGATACTGAAAACAATCCGCACTCTGTGTGTGTGTGTGTGTGTGTGTGTGTGTGTGTGTGTGTGTGTGTGTGTGTGTGTGTGTGTGTGTGAGAAACAGAGAGAGAGAGAGAGAGAGAGAGAGAGAGAGAGATGGGAAGACAAACAAATGCCCTATTTCATCAGGTACTCTACACACATAGTTACAGTAATATGAATATTGACGACTGACAACCAATACATTGTGAATGGAATGAGAGCGGGAGTGATTGAACGGAGAACATTTATGGTGGGAGAGATGGGGCCCATCATAATACCTCACTGTAACAACTGTCTATTATTCATCCTTCTTCCTCCCTCCCTCTCTCATTAGACAGCGATCGATCAGTGCTCTGTGTCGCCCACACAGAAAGGCAGTTAGAGCCTTGACTAAACATGGTGAACCAGAGATCAATATATAATGATCATCAGATGGGGGGGTTTGGGAGAGGGTGTGTGTGTGTGGGCTTCAGGTGTGATTGGGTGATGAGGTTGGGGGGGGGGGGGGGGGGGGGGGTGATGAAGAAGATGGGATGAGGATAGGAGGAGAAGTGGAAAGGGAGGTGTTGGGGGTGAGGGTCGAAGAGTAAAGGACAGACAAAGGAAGACGAGTGAGGAGAGAGGACATCTTTGTTTTCATTGTATGTGGTAGCCTATCACTGGACGTGGTACAATGATAGCACAGGAGGCTGCTGAGAGGAGAACGGCTCATAATAATGGCCAGAACGGAGTAAATGGAATGGCATCAGACACCTGGGAACCATGTGTTTGATGTACAGTATTTGATACCATTCCACTGATTCCACTCCAGTCATTACCACATGCCCGTTCTCCCCAAATAAGGTGCCACCAACTTCCTGTGAGTGATAGGTAGAATACTGTATGTACTGTGCTCCATATCTGTACCCTTAGGCTTTCGTCCCTCCCACCCTGTCTAAAGTAATCTTGTTATTTTTCTCCTCTCCACACAGTGTTGTCTAGAAGTGGTGTTGGAGGGCCAGTAGAGGGCACTCTTCCCTCTGGTCTTAAGATCTAATCCCGACACCCCATGGCAGTGAAGGGGATATTGCCTTGCATAGGGTGCGGCCTTTTGGATGGGACGTTTTACGGGTGTCCTAACTCTCTGTGGTCATTAAGAATCCCATGGCACACGCAAGAGTAAGGGTGTTAACCCCGGTGTCCTGGCTAAATTCCCAATCTGGACCCATTTTCATCATGGCCACCTAATAATCCCCCTCATTCCTAACCCCCTAGAGTCGATGTCTGCGTCTCCGCCGGAATCTCATTAGCATAACACAAAAATCCCTGCCAGAGATTTTATCTAGCATGGGCTGCGTCTCAATCCACTACATCCGCCGAGGTCTGCCTTCCGGTGGCAGAGCTACAGCGGTGTTTGTCAGACCAGGAGACATCCCTTAACCGGTATTCTTTCATTCCTAATTGGCATATATCACTCCTCACCTCTCCTCCATGCTAGCTGATGTGCGGTGAGTGTTCTGGCACAAAAATGGTTTCAGTCCATCACCCAGCTGGGTGCCACATATCGGTAGAGGATGAGCTTCCCCCTTACTATGTAAAGCACTTTGATTAAAGTACCTCAGTTAGTAGAAAGGCACTATATAAATCCAATCAATTATCATTATTATTATTATTATTATTGTCCGCATAGAGCATATATATCTCTATGGATCTCTGTGCCGTTGGTGGGGGGTTGAAAATAGAGCTCTGGCGTGATGCTACAATAGGAAGTGTGCTAACTGTCACTTCCTGTTTGGAGTGGTGCCAGACATCCTCTTTTACACACTATTCCCATCTCTCTCCTCCTCTCTTGTTCCTCTCTCTCTCTGACGCACCATGCTTCTCTCCTCCCCTTTCATCTCCCCCTCTCTGAGAATCCATCTTTCTGTATCTATTTCCTGTTTCAACTCCGTTTCAATTCTTCCTTGTGGATGTAATAATACACCGTATTCTTCTAATGAATAGAATAACCTATTTGACAGATGATGACTATAGGACAGGCGAATACACAGGGACGTCTATCTGAATGAGAAAACATTGCCAACATTCATCATAGTAAAAGATGTAGGAGTACATGCCATAGAAATCCAATATTTCAATCTGTTGGTAAATGGCAACCATTCTCCAATGGGCTGACCATTTGAACCTAGAACGGGAATCAGTCACAATAATTCTTTGTACTTGGTTTCCCTTCAATTTGTCCTGATGTCCTCTCTCTCCTCCATCGCTCTCTGTTTCCCTCTCTTTCTCTCTCTCTTTCTATTTCTCTGTCTCCTTTCATCTCCGTCTCTCTCGCTGTCTGTCTCCATCGTTCTCCCACTCTCTCCATCTCTTCTCGTTCTGTCACTTGTTCTTTTCCCCCTCTCTGGCGGAGCAGTCAATTGTGCGATAGGTCAGAGGTCAGATGGAGTTGCAGCCAATTAAAGCCCTGCGGGTCGACACAACCCATCCCAAACAGGAAACAATCTCCGACCCATCTGTGTTCTCACGCCCCCGGGGCACACTCACCAATAACTTTATGTGTGTGTGTGTGTGTGTGATATACATCACTGTTATCAGTGTTATCGCTCCAAATATTTGTTAACACCTGCACCCTCTAATTTGGCAGTAGTGTCAACTGTGTGTGTCTGTGTGTGTGTGTATGTGTGCATCTGTGTATATATGTGTGTTCTCAGCCCTAGAGCACGGTTGCCAATAACAGACCCCCCCCCCCCCCCCCCCCCCCCCCCCCCCCCCCCCCCCCCCCCCCCCCCCCCCCCCCCAAGCCCCCACCTCAACGCCGAGCCCCCCTGTCCTTGTCCGTGTGCCTGTGGTTGAGAGCAGAGGTGTCCGTCAGTGTTGTGGTCCCTGCCTCCCAGCAGCTCTACAGCGGACCAGAGGTCAGTAATCGGATCACATTCCATCTCCCAGAGTGCCGCTGGGCTGGCTGAGATAGGGAAGGAAGGCAGAGCTCTGTGTTGTTGTGGCGCTGATGGAACATGGGGAACACTGAGTCTGTCTCGGTATGCGTTCCTGTGGGTGTGGGAATGAAAAGTGTGTGTCTGTGTCAGGGGCGTAGGCCAGACCCACCAGTCAGATTGAGCAGAAAAATATATGTTTCCATTTTTTTTCATGCTCTTTACTTGTCAGTGTTCCAAATGGGACATTATTCATATTTTTACCTAAACATGCAAACACAATCAGAATTCATAGCAAGCTGTGCACTGGGTTAGTAAGATTTGATTAAATACAGTGCCTTGCGAAAGTATTCGGCCCCCTTGAACTTTGCAACCTTTTGCCACATTTCAGGCTTCAAACATAAAGATATAAAACTGTATTTTTTTGTGAAGAATCAACAAGTGGGACACAATCATGAAGTGGAACGACATTTATTGGATATTTCAAACTTTTTTAACAAATCAAAAACTGAAAAATTGGGCGTGCAAAATTATTCAGCCCCCTTAAGTTAATACTTTGTAGCGCCACCTTTTGCTGCGATTACAGCTGTAAGTCGCTTGGGGTATGTCTCTATCAGTTTTGCACATCGAGAGACTGACATTTTTTCCCATTCCTCCTTGCAAAACAGCTCGAGCTCAGTGAGGTTGGATGGAGAGCATTTGTGAACAGCAGTTTTCAGTTCTTTCCACAGATTCTCGATTGGATTCAGGTCTGGACTTTGACTTGGCCATTCTAACACCTGGATATGTTTATTTTTGAACCATTCCATTGTAGATTTTGCTTTATGTTTTGGATCATTGTCTTGTTGGAAGACAAATCTCCGTCCCAGTCTCAGGTCTTTTGCAGACTCCATCAGGTTTTCTTCCAGAATGGTCCTGTATTTGGCTCCATCCATCTTCCCATCAATTTTAACCATCTTCCCTGTCCCTGCTGAAGAAAAGCAGGCCCAAACCATGATGCTGCCACCACCATGTTTGACAGTGGGGATGGTGTGTTCAGCTGTATTGCTTTTACGCCAAACATAACGTTTTGCATTGTTGCCAAAAAGTTCAATTTTGGTTTCATCTGACCAGAGCACCTTCTTCCACATGTTTGGTGTGTCTCCCAGGTGGCTTGTGGCAAACTTTAAACAACACTTTTTATGGATATCTTTAAGAAATGGCTTTCTTCTTGCCACTCTTCCATAAAGGCCAGATTTGTGCAATATACGACTGATTGTTGTCCTATGGACAGAGTCTCCCACCTCAGCTGTAGATCTCTGCAGTTCATCCAGAGTGATCATGGGCCTCTTGGCTGCATCTCTGATCAGTCTTCTCCTTGTATGAGCTGAAAGTTTAGAGGGACGGCCAGGTCTTGGTAGATTTGCAGTGGTCTGATACTCCTTCCATTTCAATATTATCGCTTGCACAGTGCTTCTTGGGATGTTTAAAGCTTGGGAAATCTTTTTGTATCCAAATCCGGTTTTAAACTTCTTCACAACAGTATCTCGAACCTTCCTGGTGTGTTCCTTGTTCTTCATGATGCTTCTATGGCTATATATGCACCATTTCCCTGTGTTTCTATGGCTATATATGCACCATTTCCCTGTGCTTCTATGGCTATATATGCACCATTTCCCTATGTTTCTATGGCTATATATACACAATTTCCCTGTGCTTCTATGGCTATATATGCACCATTTCCCTGTGCTTCTATGGCTATATATGTACCATTTCCCTGTGCTTCTATGGCTATATATGTACCATTTCCCTATGCTTCTATGGCTATATATGCACCATTTCCCTGCGCTTCTATGGCTATATATACGCCATTTCCCTGTGTTTCTATGGCTACATATGCACCATTTTCCTATGCTTCTATGGCTATATATGCACCATTTCCATGTGTTTCTATGGCTATATATACACCATTTCCCTGTGCTTCTATGGCTATATATACACCATTTCCCTGTGCTTCTATGGCTATATATACACCATTTCCCTATGCTTCTATGGCTATATATGCACCATTTCCCTGTGCTTCTATGGCTATATATGCACCATTTCCCTGTGTTTCTATGGCTACATATGCACCATTTCCCTATGCTTCTATGGCTATATATGCACCATTTCCCTATGCTTCTATGGCTATATATGTACCATTTCCCTGTGTTTCTATGGCTATATATGCACCATTTCCATATGCTTCTATGGCTATATATACACCCTTTCCCTGTGTTTCTATGGCTACATATGCACCATTTCCCTGTGTTTCTATGGCTATATATACACCATTTCCCTGTGTTTCTATGGCTATATATGCACAATTTCCATATGCTTCTATGGCTATATATGCACCATTTCCCTGTGTTTCTATGGCTACATATGCACCATTTCCCTATGCTTCTATGGCTATATATGCACCATTTCCCTATGCTTCTATGGCTATATATGTACCATTTCCCTGTGATTCTATGGCTACATATGCACCATTTCCCTATGCTTCTATGGCTATATATGTACCATTTCCCTGTGATTCTATGGCTACATATGTACCATTTCCCTATGCTTCTATGGCTATATATGTACCATTTCCCTGTGCTTCTATGGCTATATATGTACCATTTCCCTATGCTTCTATGGCTATATATGCACCATTTCCCTGCGCTTCTATGGCTATATATACGCCATTTCCCTGTGTTTCTATGGCTACATATGCACCATTTCCCTATGCTTCTATGGCTATATATGCACCATTTCCATGTGTTTCTATGGCTATATATACACCATTTCCCTGTGCTTCTATGGCTATATATACACCATTTCACTGTGCTTCTATGGCTATATATACACCATTTCCCTATGCTTCTATGGCTATATATGCACCATTTCCCTGTGCTTCTATGGCTATATATGCACCATTTCCCTGTGTTTCTATGGCTACATATGCACCATTTCCCTATGCTTCTATGGCTATATATGCACCATTTCCCTATGCTTCTATGGCTATATATGTACCATTTCCCTGTGTTTCTATGGCTATATATGCACAATTTCCATATGCTTCTATGGCTATATATACACCATTTCCCTGTGTTTCTATGGCTACATATGCACCATTTCCCTGTGTTTCTATGACTATATATACACCATTTCCCTGTGTTTCTATGGCTATATATGCACAATTTCCATATGCTTCTATGGCTATATATGCACCATTTCCCTGTGTTTCTATGGCTACATATGCACCATTTCCCTATGCTTCTATGGCTATATATGCACCATTTCCCTATGCTTCTATGGCTATATATGTACCATTTCCCTGTGTTTCTATGGCTATATATGTACCATTTCCCTATGCTTCTATGGCTATATATGCACAATTTCCCTATGCTTCTATGGCTATATATGTACCATTTCCCTGTGTTTCTATGGCTATATATGTACCAGTTCCCTATGCTTCTATGGCTATATATGCACCATTTCCCTATGCTTCTATGGCTATATATGTACCATTTCCCTGTGATTCTATGGCTATATATGCACCATTTCCATATGCTTCTATGGCTATATATGTACCATTTCCCTGTGTTTCTATGGCTATATATGTACCATTTCCCTATGCTTCTATGGCTATATATGTACCATTTCCCTGTGATTCTATGGCTATATATGCACCATTTCCCTATGCTTCTATGGCTATATATGTACCATTTCCCTGTGATTCTATGGCTATATATGCACCATGCCACTGCCTACTTTATTTGTTTATTTAGCAAACAAGACAACACACCTATATTTTAGCTTTAATTAGCTTTAGAAATGCTAAATTCTCCCAGCCTCATGGCAAAACATGTAGAATTGCAGGAAATTAGCTTTAAAACAGCAACACTCATGGCAAAATATGTCGAATAGCATGAGATAAGCTATAAAACTGCACATTTGTGGGAGTGGGGGGGGGGGGCAACCTACATTTCGGCACCGCCACCCACCAATGAAATTCTGGCCAAGCCACTGGTCTGTGTGCCTGCGTGTGTGTGTGTACCTGTCTGTATCTGCCTGTTTGGTGTGTGTGTTGGAGGTGAAAGTTAGGTGTGTGTGTTTACTGGGAGAAGTGTTGCCTCAGGGTATTACCAAATAAAACGGTTGTGCTGTTGTGCCAGTCCTATTGCACTGTAGGTACTGTTGTGTTCTCTCTACATTTCTATACTGTAGATCTACAATGCTTTTATAAGCAGAGATGATATGTGTATCGGACATTCTACTTTGAATGAAGCTCATATGCAATGACAGACGGTGACACAGACTTAATCCTATGCTCCCTGGCATCCCTGAAGTGATTATTTCACTTTTCTAGAAGGAGAAACCGACGGCACATCAAAATGAAGTCATTCTACAGTATATGGGCAGTAATATCGTCTCATGCCTGTCACTGTGTGTACTGCATGTGTGTGAGAGACAGGGGGAAACCAGAAGACTTTCTCAGGCACGGGCAAGCTGTTATGAACATTCATTCAAAACCTGCCCAAGGACTCATCCTTCTATTGTCCACAGCCAAACAGCTCAATCATGGCTTAGCGCTCTCTTGACGAAGGAAGCATCTACTTGTGAGGGTTGTCCACCAGATAATTTCCCAGTACAACAAGCCACTGTTATTTATAAGGATAAGGCAATAACGAGAATTCCAGCGATACATTTTGACAGGCGTAAGAATGTGATGTCATGACGCCGTCGGTTCTATTCGCAACAGTAAGCAATGTTTGGCAGTGGCAGTGCTATGACAACACAACGTGCAATATTCCACCCAGGTACTTAATATGGATATTCTATATCTGTCAACAGCAACCGCATCAACTCTCTACAGGGCTAGCTGCCAGAGGAGGAGAGAGAGGAAGGGAGAGGGAGGGAGGGAGTGAGTGAGGGGGAAGGGGGAGATAGAGAGAACTGGAGAACAAATTTGGCTGGGCTCCAAAAAGGAAAGCCGCTGAATATCTTGTGACAAACAGTGTGAGTGTCTACGGTCATCGCAATATGTTACTGATAAGGTTAGCAAAAACACACACATACACACGCTCCCTCCTGAAGAATACGATCATCTGTTTCTCATTTTTTTGTTGAGGAATCTTCTGAGCCGCCTCTGTCGTCCTATCCTCCTCCCTCCCTCCTTCCCTCCAGAGTGTACGTTTCACTAGCCCCCAGCCCAGGCACACTGCTGAATAAATCAGAGTTTATGGGATCAAGAAACAGTGAGGCATGTGACCGAGGATAGTGTCTTGAGGAATGGGGGGGGAGTAGGGGGTGAGTGGATGAGGAGGTGGTGGGGTGAGGTTGGAGTCAAAGCCGTAGGCGGGACATGGCAAGAACCGTCAGGCACCCAGGGTTCAAAGAGCAGACACAGCAACACCAACTCATCCTTAGTATGGACTACATTACTAAATGGCGTACAGTGACCTGCAGGAAACAATCACCACTGTATTATGTTCATAACTAGAATAACTACCACACATCAGGATTCTGCGTTATAGAAGATGCGTGATGGATAACGGAGGGATTGATACTAAGAATATACTCCGGGATCTGAAGGCCAACAAATTCTAAACATACAGTATCTCACCAATTGGATTTGTAACATATGATACGAAAGATCCATGACAGAGCCCACGAAATGGATGACGTAGTACACATAAAAACATGGACCCGGTTTCAAAACTACCGGGTGAAATACTGCAAAGGTTAGAGAGTGCATCTTTAACCTATATGACATGTGCTTCACACCAGGTTTCATATTTTATTCATTTACATGCACTGTGTCAAACCAAAAATGATGGGAACAAAACTCAGCACCATTCTGCCAAATGTTCTTAGATATAACGCATCTGACCTTGTCTT
Organism: Oncorhynchus mykiss; assembly: GCF_057628025.1. Classification (NCBI taxonomy): domain Eukaryota; kingdom Metazoa; phylum Chordata; class Actinopteri; order Salmoniformes; family Salmonidae; genus Oncorhynchus; species Oncorhynchus mykiss. Next base: position 15,904,330 of record NC_143042.1, read on the forward strand.
ACCAGCTACTGTTTCTCAGGATAAACTCACAGTGAAACATCTTAAGGAAATAAAGCCTTGAAACATCTTTACACATGTTTACCGAGAGCATCTGAGCTCCTAAAAAGCCCACTCACAGCCACTCACACACAGCCATCTAGGCCAAACTGAAGAGAGAAACTAACAATAGGTTGTTTGGGAGGAGGAAAATGACAACACACAGAAGAGGACAAGAGTTTAGGAAAATTGGGCCATGGAGCTTAGATGAAGAGAGAGAGGGAAAGACAGAGACAGAGAGAGAAACGGGCAGAGAGAGAAACAGGCAGAGAGAGAAACAGACAGAGAGAGAAACAGACAGAGAGAGACACAGACAGAGAGAGAAACAGACAGAGAGAGAAACAGACAGAGAGAGAAACAGGCAGAGAGAGAAACAGGCAGAGAGAGAGAGAAACAGACAGAGAGAGAAACAGACAGGGAGAGAAACAGAGAGAGAGAGAAACAGACAGAGAGAGAAACAGACAGACAGAGAAACAGACAGAGAGAGAAACAGACAGAGAGAGAAACAGGCAGAGAGAGAAACAGGCAGAGAGAGAGAGAGACACAGACAGAGAGAGAAACAGACAGGGAGAGAAACAGACAGAGAGAGAAACAGACAGAGAGAGAAACAGGCAGAGAGAGAAACAGGCAGAGAGAGAGAGAAACAGACAGAGAGAGAAACAGACAGAGAGAGAAACAGACAGAGAGAGAAACAGACAGAGAGAGAAACAGGCAGAGAGAGAGAAACAGACAGAGAGAGAAACAGACAGAGAGAGAAACAGGCAGAGAGAGAGAGAAACAGACAAAGAGAGAAACAGACAGAGAGAGAAACAGACAGAGAGAGGGAAAGACAGAGACAGAGAGAGAAAGAGGCAGAGAGAGAGGGAGAGATTTAGCCCTGGATGACTCAAACACGTTAATAAAGTGGTGTTGAGTAGCGATAAAGCCCAACCTTTTGAAGTTTATGTCCCCCAAACATTTAGTGGGATGTTACCAAAGCCACAAACTGCCTTCGACGCCATTAGCCTTAACTAATGCAGGCTAGGACTACAGCTAGAAGAGCTTGAAGAAACAGAGGTGGGGGCCTGGAGGGGAGAGAGAGAGAGAGAGAGAGAGAGAGAGAGAGAGAGAGAGAGAGAGAGAGAGAGAGAGAGAGAGAGAGAGATGGCTAAGAGTAAGAGAGAGAGAGAGATGGCTAAGAGTAAGAGAGAGAGAGAGGGGGAGAGAGAGAGAGAATGTTCATAGACCCAGTGTGAGAGAGAGGAAATGCGTAAGAGAGGGGGAGAGAGGGAAGAGGAGTAAAGAGACGGGATGAAAAGAGGAGAGTGGTAAAAGAGTTTCATCATGTTCAGTCTTGTCTCAGTTTTCGGGGAAAAAGGGCGAGAAGAAGAGGGATGGAACCATCTGTTACAACCCCATCTCTCTTCATCTCTCTCCCCTCCTCTCTCTCCCCTCTCGCGTTCTCTCAAAACAACACCCGTGCGTCCCGCACCCTGCCTCCACCGCCCACCATGCAACATATGCGATGCGTGTGTGTACATGTCAGCACCGTCTTTTCAGAATTGTTTATTAATAATAAAGAGAAAATGGAAAAAATCACAAAAAATACTGCAAAACACAAACCACAACCTATTTGATGCTCTGTGTAATACAGTGCACAGAGTAGCACTGCTCCGAGGTCAGACCCAATGCCCCGAGCGATCCACAGGATATGTGAACCTGATCCCTGCTTCTGATCCAGCGTCAGCTCATCAAATATTAATTTGCTCTGTGGTGTGTGGTATTCCTGGGAGCGTAGCCCGGCCGAATACAATTACATGCAATAAACAGCAGTTCTCTGCTTTAATCACGAGATCAACGTTTACATGATTAATGTAATAAACTCCAATCTCATATCGCTGTTATGAACTCAAGCTGAGAGTGTGGTGGAGAATGTTATGATTATGCACGTGATTATGTTGATTCAGCTCTTGTTATTACCTCTATTCATTTCATTGCCATTATCTGGGGCCTTGTGGTTTTTATTGAAGGCGACAGCGTGTGATATGCTGCCATATGGAAGGGAAGATGAGGAGGTCGGCGCGGATTTTGAACGGGTCAGAAGCGGATTCGACTCATTTCACAACCCGGTTTCACGGCCGACATTAAATCACATGTTTTTAGTCATGTACACAGTTTACAGCAGGTAGTGCTAACTCCCTCAACATTGCTGTACAATAATCAATATCAATACTAGTCAAAAGTCTAATGAAAATAACAGGTTATTAGAAGATGGTAATATGCACAGTAATAAACTACAGTGGATAGTGTCTTGGTCGCGCAGTAAAAATATAGTATTGTAGAGTGTGTGATAGAAGACAGAGAGAGAGAGAGAGACAGAGAGAGAGAGAGAGAGAGAGAGAGAGAGAGAGAGAGAGAGAGAGAGAGAGAGAGAGACAGAGAGAGAGACAGAGAGAGAGAGACAGAGAGAGAGAGGGAGAGAGAGAGAGACAGCGAGAGAGAGCGAGAGAGAGAGCGAGAGAGAGAGAGAGAGAGAGAGAGAGACAGCGAGAGAGAGAGAAAGAGAGAGACAGAGAGAGAGAGAGACAGAGAGAGAGAGACAGAGAGAGAGAGAGAGACAGCGAGAGAGAGAGAGAGGGAGAGAGAGAGAGACAGCGAGAGAGAGCGAGAGAGAGAGAGCGAGAGAGAGAGAGGGAGAGAGAGCGAGAGAGAGATAGCGAGAGAGAGAGAGAGAGAGAGAGAGAGCGAGAGAGAGAGAGATAGAGAGTGTTTCACTAGATTGAGTTCAAAGGTGTAAACATGTATCAAAGGGCACATCGCTGGAAAATAAATGGGACGAACTGAAGGCACGTATATCCTACCAACGGGACTTTCAAAACTGTAATATCTTATGTTTCACTGAGTCATGGCTGAATGAAGACATTAAGAACATACAGCTGGTGGGTTATACTCTCTATCGGCAGAACAGAACAGCCGTGTCTGGTAAGACACGGAGCAGCGGCCTGTGCATATTTGTAAATAATAGCTGGTGAACAATATCTAAGGAAGTCTCAGGGTTTTGCTCGCCTGAGGTAGAGTATCTCATGATAAGATGTAGACCACACTATCTACCTAGAGAGTTTTCATCTGTATTTTTCGTAGCTGTCTACATACCACCACAGACCGAGGCTGGCACTAAAACCGCACTCAATGAGCTGTATTCCGCCATAAGCAAACAGGAAAACACAGAGGTGTACAAAGCTTCCCTCGCCCTCCATTTGGCAAATCTGACCGTAACTCTATCCTCCTGATTCTTGCTTACAAGCAAAAATTAAAGCAGGAAGCACCAGTGACTCGGCCTTATAAAAAAGTGGTCAGATCAAGCAAATGCTAAACTACAGGACTGTTTTGCTAGCACTGACTGGACTGGAATATGTTCCGGGATTCTTCCGATGGCATTGAGATGTACACCACATCAGTCACTGGCTTTATCAATAAGTGCATCGAGGACGTCGTCCCTACAGTGACTGTACGTACATACCCCAACCAGAAGCCATGGATTACAGGCAACATTCGCACTGAGCTAAAGGGTAGCACTGCCACTTTCAAGGACTGGGACTCTAACCAGGAAGCTTATAAGAAATCCTGCTATGCCCTCCGACGAACCATCAAACAGGCAAAGCGTCAATACAGGACTAAGCTCGAATCATACTACACTGGCTCTGATGCTCGTCGGATGTGGCAGGGCTTGCAAACTATTACAGACTACAAAGGGAAGCACAGCCGAGAGCTGCCCAGTGACAGGAGCCTACCAGACGAGCTAAATAACTTATATGCTCGCTTCGAGGCAAGTAACACTGAAACATGCAGCTGTTCCGGAAGACTGTGTGATCACACTCTCCGCAGCCAATATGAGTAAGACCTTTAAACAGGTCAACATTCACAAGGCCTCTGGGTCAGACGGATTACCAGGACGTGTACTCCGAGGATGTGCTGACCAACTGGCAAGTGTCTTTACTAACATGTTCAACCTCTCCCTGTCTCAGTCTGTAATACCAACATGTTTCAAGCAGACCACCATAGCCCCTGTGCCCAAGAACACTAATTTAACCTGCCAAAATGACCACCGACCCGTAGCACTCACGTCTGTAGCCATGAAATGCTTTGAAAGGCTGATCATGGCTCACATCAACCCCATTATCCCAGAAAACTTTGCATACCCACTCCAATTTGCATACCGCACCAACAGATCCACAGATGATGCAATCTCTATTGCACTCCACACTGCCCACACTGCCCTGTTCGTTGACTACAGCTCAGCGTTCAAAACCATAGTGCCCTTAAAGCTCATCACTAAGCAAAGGACCCTGGGACTAAACACCTCCCTCTCCAACTGGATCTTGGACTTCATGACTGGCCGCCCCCAGGTGGTAAGGGTAGGTAACAACACAGCCACCATGCTGATCCTCAACACTGGGGCCCTCCAGGGGTACGTGCTCAGTTCCCTCCTGTACTCCCTGTTCACTCATGACTGCACGGCCAGGCACGACTCCAAAACCATGATTAAGTTTGCTGATGACACAACAGTGGTAGGCCTGATCACCGACAGTGATGAGACAGCCTATAGGGAGGAGGTCAGAGAACTGGCCGTGTGGTGCCAGGACAACAACCTCTCCCTCAACGTGATCAAGACAAAGGAGATGATTGTGGACTACATGAAAAAGAGGACAGAGCACACCCCCATTCTCATCGATGGGGCTGCAGTGGAACAGGTTGAGAGCTTCAAGTTCCTTGTTGTGTCCACATCACCAACAAACTAACATGGTCCAAGCACACCAAGACAGTTGTGAAGAGGGCACGGCAAAACCTATTCCCCCTCAGGAAGGAGACTGAAAAGATTTGGCATGGGTCCTCAGATCCTCAAAGGTTTTATAGCTGCACCATCGAGACCATCCTGACTGGTTGCATCACTGCCTGGCATGGCAACTGCTCGGCCTTCGACCGCAAGGCACTACAGAGGGTAGTGCGTATGGCCCAGTACATCACCGGGGCCAAGCATCCTGCCATCCAGGACCTCTATAACAGGCGTATAACAGGCGTTCCCTCAGAGGAAGGCCCTAAAAATTGTCAAAGACTCCAGCCACCCTAGTCAAAAACTGTTCTCTCTGCTACCGCACGGAAAGTGGTACCGGAGCGCCAAGTCTAGGTTCAAGAGGCTTCTAAACAGCTTCTATCCCCAAGCCATAAGACTCCTGAACAGCCCGCACATTGACACATTGCCTCTGTACCGGTACCCCCTGTATATAGCCCCGCTATTGTTATTCACTGCTGAACTTGGATTCTTTGTTATTCTTATCTCTTAATTTTTTTTTAAACTGCATTGTTGGTTAAGGGATTGTAAGTAAGCATTTCACTATAATTCCACAATTCTTGGTCCCTCATGGCCAAATCCCAAACCTCTCCCAGATATACTGCTTACTGTTCTCCATTACTTTCTACACCAGTGTCTACAGGTAGTGGATAGGGAATGTTTTGGGATTGGGCCCATCTTTCCAGCTTAATCGGTCTCTCCCTGTTTATTACATTTCTACACCAACAGAACAATCCACTGGCATCAGACAGAGACAGGAAAAATAGCACAACCTTGCTGGAGAGGCAGAGTTGGAGAGGCAGAGGCAGATCTGGCCCAATCAAGTCATTTCTCTCTCCATGGATAAAATAACACACATCCGATTAGGGTGAAATCAGTTGGCTATGGACAACATGGGGCTTTATGGTCTCTCACACTGGGTCTATGAACATTCTCTCTCTCTCTCTCGCTCTCTCTCTCTCTCTCTCTCTCTCTCTATCTCTCTCTCTCTGTCTCTCTGTCTCTCTCTCTCTCTGTCTCTCTGTCTCTCTGTCTCTCTGTCTCTCTCTCTCTCTGTCTCTCTGTCTCTCTCTCTCTCTCTCTCTCTCTCTCTCTCTCTCTTAATTCAATTCAAGGGGCTTTATTGGCATGGGAAACATATGTTAACGTTGCCAAAGCAAGTGAAGTAGATAACTTGCAAAAGTGGAATAAACAAAAAAAAAATGAACAGAAAACATCACACTCACAGAAGTTCCAAAATAATAAAGACATTAAAACGGTCATATTATGTACATATACAGTGTTGTAACGATGTACAGACGGTTAAAGTACAAAAGGGAAAATAAATCATTATAAATATGGGTTGAATTTACTATGGTGTTTGTTCTCCACTGGTTGACATTGTCTTGTGGGAACAGGTCACAAATCTTGCTGCTGTGATGCACACTGTGGAATTTCACCCAGTAGATATGGGAGTTTATCGAAATTGGGTTTGTTTTCAAATTCTTTGTGGATCTGTGTAATCTGAGGGAAATATGTGCCTCTAATATGGTCATAAATTGGGCAGGAGGTTAGGAAGTGCAGCTCAGTGTCCACCTCATTTTGTGGGCAGTGTGCACATAGCCTTTCTTCTCTTGAGAGCCAGGTCTGCCTATGGCAGCCTTTCTCAATAGCAAGGCTATGCTCACTGAGTCTGTGCATAGTCAAATCTTTCCTTAAGTTTGGGTCAGTCACAGTGGTCAGGTATTCTGCCACTGTGTACTCTCTGTTTAGGGCCTCTCTCTCTCTCTCACTCTCACTCTCAAATAAAGGAGCCACCACACAGACAGGGAGGAAATGAGAGTTAGAGAGAGAGTCTATTTGCTCTCAAATCTCTTGATTTGGTTGTGTCTTATTGTGTTGCTGTCCTGGGGCTCTGTGGGGTGTGTTTGTGTTTGTGAACACAGCCCAAGGACTCTTTTCCAGGTTCATCTCTCTGTAGGTGATGGCTTTGTTATGGAAGGTTTTCTGAATCGCTTCCTTTTAGGTGGTTGTAGAATTTAACGTCTCTCTTCTGGATTTTGATAATTAGCGGGTATCAGCCTAATTCTGCTCTGTATGCATTATTTGGTGTTTTATGTTGTACAAAGAGGATATTTCTGCAGAATTCTACATGCAGAGTCTCACTTTGGTGTTTGTCCCATTTTGTGAGTTCTTGTTTGGTGAGTGGACCCCAGACCTCACAACCATAAAGGGCAATGGGTTCTATAACTGATTCAAGTATTTTTAGCCAGATCCTAATTGGTATGTCAAATTTGATGTTCCTTTTGATGGCATAGAATTCCCTTCTTGCCTTGTTTCTCAGACCGTTCATAGCTTTGTGGAAGTTACCTATGGTGCTGATGTTTAGCCAATGTATGTATAGTTTTTTAGTGTGCTCTAGGGCACACATCTAGATATATCTAGATGGAATTTGTATTTGTGGTCCTGGCGACTGGACCTTTTTTGGAGCCCCATTATTTTGGTCTTACTGAGATTCACTGTCAGGGCCCAGGTCTGGCAGAATCTGTGCAGAAGATGCTGCTGTAGGCCCTCCTTGGTTGGTGACAGAAGCACCAGATCATCAGCAAACAGTACACATTTTACTTCAGATTCTAGTAGGTTGAGGCCGGGTTGTGCAGACTTTTCTAGTGCCCTCGCCAGTTCGTTGATATATATATATATATATATATATATTGATGTATATATATATTGAAGAGGGTGGGGCTTAAGCTGAATCCCTGTCTCACCCCACGGTTCTGTGGGAAGAAATGTGTGTGTTTTTTGCCTATTTTAACCGCACACTTGTTGTTTGTGATCTTCCTGTCTGGGTTGGCGCCCCCCCCCCCCCCCCCCCCCCCCCTTGGGTTGTGCCGTGGCAGAGATCTTTGTGGGCTATACTCGGCCTTGTCTCAGGATGGTAAGTTGGTGGTTGAAGATATCCCTCTAGTGGTGTGGGGGCTGTGCTTTGGCAAAGTGGGTGGGGTTATATCCTTCCTGTTTGGCCCTGTCCGGGGGTGTCATCAGATGGGGCCACAGTGTCTCCTGAACCCTCCTGTCTCAGCCTCCAGTATTTATGCTGCAGTAGTTTATGTGTCGGGGGGCTAGGGTCAGTTTGTTATATCTGGAGTACTTCTCCTGTCCTATCCGGTGTCCTGTGTGAATTTAATTATGCTCTCTCTAATTCTCTCTTTCTCTCTTTCTTTCTCTCTCTCGGAGGACCTGAGCCCTAGGACCATGCCTCAGGACCACCTGACATGATGACTCCTTGCTTTCCCCAGTCCACCTGGCCATGCTGCTGCTCCAGTTTCAACTGTTCTGCCTGTGATTATTATTATTTGACCATGCTGGTCATTTATGAACATTTGAACATCTTGGCCATGTTCTGTTATAATCTCCACCCGGCACAGCCAGAAGAGGACTGGCCACCCCACATAGCCTGGTTCCTCTCTAGGTTTCTTCCTAGGTTTTGGCCTTTCTAGGGAGTTTTTCCTAGCCACCGTGCTTCTACACCTGCATTGCTTGCTGTTTGGGGTTTTAGGCTGGGTTTCTGTACAGCACTTTGAGATATCAGCTGATGTACGAAGGGCTATATAAATACATTTGATTTGATTTGATTTGTGTACATGGATATTATTATGTCGTATGTTTTTCCCCCAACACCACTTTCCATCAATTTGTATAGCAGACCCTCATTCCAAATTGAGTCAACAAAGCGTGAGAAGACTTTGCCTTTATTTGGTTGGTTTGTTTGTCATTTAGGGTGTGCAGGGTCTCTCTCTCTCTCTCTCTCTCTCTCTCTCTGTAATCAGTCTGAGTGGGTGAATGTATGGTGGCTATGTGAGGTGAGCACCACTTAAGAAGTGCTTTACTCTGATGACCAGCCTGACTGACTGCTGCTTGAGTCACTGCCCTAGACCCTGTAACAAGTCTACCCCCCAACCTCAGATTTACTACCCCACCCCCCATACAGTTCGCCCTTCACTGACACCCCCTCCCCGGGTGCCGATGACGCGGGTGTCAATTAAAGGCACCTCTTTGATTCAGAGGGGTTGGGTTAAATTCAGAAGACATATTTCAGTCACACTTGAGAAGGCCTGTGTTGGTCTCAAATGACTCACAATCAGTCAATCAGTTATTTCCCTCCTCCCCTCATATAAATAGGAAGGGTATTTCCAGGCTTGAGGCGTTGCCCACTATTCCTCCTATCACCCTCTACACTTCTGAGCACCCTCTCTCTTTGTGTCCACATTTCTCTCCTTTCCCATTTTAGCCTTTGAGAGCTTGGGACCATAAGATTCTATCTGTATTTTTGTCCAAATTGATTTATTGACATAGCCTTGTTCTGTTCAAAGTGCTTTACATATATAGTACTCTTAAGAAGAAAAAAATACAATAAAAAAATTGCTGACACCATTCAAACCAATGAGGGTTCGGAACTTTAATTGTCTCAGAATCATCTTTATGCCCCAAGCTCCCAAGCTCTTGCCCTATCTCTTCATCTTCCTTTCTCTCCTTCCTCCTCCTTTTAGCTCCATCCCTATCTCCCTCCCAGTCCTGTTGGTGTAGTTTTTTCTCAGTGAATATGTGGAGACTTCTGATATGCCCTGGTTCTGTTTCAAAACACATCACAGATAATACAGTTGAAGTCAGAAGTTTACATATACCTTAGCCAAATACATTTAAACTCAGTTTTTTCACAATTCCTGACATTTGATCCTAGTAAAAATTCCCTGTCTTAGGTCAGTTAGGATCACCACTTTATTTTAAGAATGTGAAATTTCAGAATAATAGTAGAGAGAATGATTTATTTCAGATTTGATTTCTTTCATCACATTCCCAGTGGGTCAGAAGTTTACATACACTCAATTAGTATTTGGTAGCATTGCCTTTAAATTGTTTAACTTGGTTCAAACATTTTGGGTAGCCTTCCACAAGCTTCCCACAATAAGTTGGGTGAATTTTGGCCCAATCCTCCTGACAGAGATAATGTATCTGAGTCAGGTTTGTAGGCCTCCTTGCACGCTCAAGTACTGTTTTTTTTTGTCTTATTTCTTGTTTTTTTCACAATGAAAAATATTTTGCATATTCAATGTGGTAGGCATGTTGTGTAAATCAAATGATACAAACCCCCCAGAAATCACTTTTAATTAAGGTTGTAAGGCAACAAAATAGGAAAAATGCCAAGGGGGTGAATACTTTCACAAGCTACTGCATTTCCATAGTTAGAGTGGTCACTAATATCTTCTCAATATACAGTAATAGACAATCTTTGGTTTCCTTTTAAAGTTCCACAGGAACTAACTACTCAACAGACTATAGAGGAAGAGTTGAAACCAGAAGTGGAATATGAGTTTTCTGGTAAGCTATCAATTAAAAAAACGGAATAAGGAGAGGGGTTGATCAGAACAACATATGGCACCTTAGATAAAGAGTTGGAAATTGTTTTGGTTTCGACAGCGATACTCTGTGTCTCTCTGTATGGTCGATACGACATGTCACTCACACTACTGTTGCCTAGCACCCAGACATCAACATGTGTGGTTACTTCCCCTTCCTCTTTCAGAGGGACATAGTGATGTGATCTCTTTCTCTTTCAACATAGAACGTCAAAGGAGCAAAAACAAGAGGGTGAGGGATAGAGGGAACACATTGTGAGTGGAAAAAGAAAAGGACAGAAAAGAACAGAGCAGAGAGACAGAGAGTTAAATAAAGAGACAAACTGAAGGGGTGGTAATACACAGCAAATAGCATCAATCTGCCACAGTGATTCGTTTCCTTTTTTATCCCAAAAGCAACCACTCAAATGTGTCAACAGACACACACGTGCACACACTGTTTGTCCTCTTCTTCGTCACCTCCTCCTCCCTCCCTTCCTCCTTCTCTCTCCTCTCCCTCTCTCTCCTTTTGTCTCTCACGTAGGATGATCCTCTCTCTCTCTCTCTATAATTCAATTCAAGGGCTTTATTGGCATGGGAAACATGTGTTAACATTGCCAAAGCAAGTGAGGTAGACAACATACAAAGTGAAAATATAAAGTGAAAAACAACAAAAATTAACAGTAAACATTACACATACAGAGGTTTCAAAACAGTAAAGACATTACAAATGTCATATTATATATATATATACAGTGTTTTAACAATGTACAAATGGTTAAAGGACACAAGATAAAATAAATAAGCATAAATATGGGTTGTATTTACAATGGTGTGTGTTCTTCACTGGTTGCCCTTTTCTCGTGGCAACAGGTCACAAATCTTGCTGCTGTGATGGCACACTGTGGAATTTCACCCAGTAGATATGGGAGTTTTTCAAATTTGGATTTGTTTTCGAATTCTTTGTGGATCTGTGTAATCTGAGGGAAATATGTCTCTCTAATATGGTCATACATTGGGCAGGAGGTTAGGAAGTGCAGCTCAGTTTCCACCTCATTTTGTGGGCAGTGAGCACATAGCCTGTCTTCTCTTGAGAGCCATGTCTGCCTACGGCGGCCTTTCTCAATAGCAAGGCTATGCTCACTGAGTCTGTACATAGTCAAAGCTTTCCTTAATTTTGGGTCAGTCACAGTGGTCAGGTATTCTGCCGCTGTGTACTCTCTGTTTAGGGCCAAATAGCATTCTAGTTTGCTCTGTTTTTTTGTTAATTCTTTCCAATGTGTCAAGTAATTATCTTTTTGTTTTCTCATGATTTGGTTGGGTCTAATTGTGCTGTTGTCCTGGGGCTCTGTAGGGTGTGTTTGTGTTTGTGAACAGAGCCCCAGGACCAGCTTGCTTAGGGGACTCTTCTCCAGGTTCATCTCTCTGTAGGTGATGGCTTTGTTATGGAAGGTTTGTGAATCACTTCCTTTTAGGTGGTTGTAGAATTTAACGGCTCTTTTCTGGATTTTGATAATTAGTGGGTATCGGCCTAATTCTGCTCTGCATGCATTATTTGGTGTTCTACGTTGTACACGGAGGATATTTTTGCAGAATTCTGCGTGCAGAGTCTCAATTTGGTGTTTGTCCCATTTTGTGAAGTCTTGGTTGGTGAGCGGACCCCAGACCTCACAACCATAAAGGGCAATGGGCTCTATGACTGATTCAAGTATTTTTAGCCAAATCCTAATTGGTATGTTGAAATTTATGTTTCTTTTGATGGCATAGAATGCCCTTCTTGCCTTGTCTCTCAGATCGTTCACAGCTTTGTGGAAGTTACCTGTGGCGCTGATGTTTAGGCCAAGGTATGTATAGTTTTTTGTGTGCTCTAGGGCAACAGTGTCTAGATTGAATTTGTATTTGTGGTCCTGGTGACTGGACCTTTTTTGGAACACCATTATTTTGGTCTTACTGAGATTTACTGTCAGGGCCCAGGTCTGACAGAATCTGTGCATAAGATCTAGGTGCTGCTGTAGGCCCTCCTTGGTTGGTGACAGAAGCACCAGATCATCGGCAAACAGCAGACATTTGACTTCGGATTCTAGCAGGGGGAGGCCGGGTGCTGCAGACTTTTCTAGTGCCCGCGCCAATTCGTTGATATATATGTTGAAGAGGGTGGGGCTTAAACTGCATCCCTGTCTAACCCCACGACCCTGTGTGAAGAAATGTGTGTGTTTTTTGCCAATTTTAACCGCACACTTGTTGTTTGTGTACATGGATTTTATAATGTCGTATGTTTTACCCCCAACACCACTTTCCATCAGTTTGTATAGCAGACCCTCATGCCAGATTGAGTCGAAGGCTTTTTTGAAATCAACAAAGCATGAGAAGACTTTGCCTTTGTTTTGGTTTGTTTGGTTGTCAATTAGGGTGTGCAGGGTGAATACATGGTCTGTTGTACGGTAATTTGGTAAAAAGCCAATTTGACATTTGCTCAGTACATTGTTTTCATTGAGGAAATGTACGAGTCTGCTGTTAATAATAATGCAGAGGATTTTCCCAAGGTTACTGTTGACACATATTCCACGGTAGTTATTGGGGTCAAATTTGTCTCCACTTTTGTGGATTGGGATGATCAGTCCTTGGTTCCAAATATTGGGGAAGATGCCAGAGCTAAGTATGATGTTAAAGAGTTTTAGTATAGCCAATTGGAATTTGTTGTCTGTATATTTGATCATTTCATTGAGGATACCATCAACACCACAGGCCTTTTTGGGTTGGAGGGTTTTTATTTTGTCCTGTAACTCATTCAATGTAATTGGATAATCCAGTGGGTTCTGGTAGTCTTTAATAGATGATTCTAAGATCTGTATTTGATCATGTATATGTTTTTGCTCTTTATTCTTTGTTATAGAGCCAAAAAGATTGGAGAAGTGGTTTACCCATACATCTCCATTTTGGATAGATAATTCTTCTTGTTGTTGTTTGTTTAGTGTTTTCCAATTTTCCCAGAAGTGGTTAGAGTCTATGGATTCTTCAATTGCATTGAGCTGATTTCTGACATGCTGTTCCTTCTTTTTCCGTAGTGTATTTCTGTATTGTTTTAGTGATTCACCATAGTGAAGGCGTAGACTCAGGTTTTCCGGGTCTCTATGTTTTTGGTTGGACAGGTTTCTCAATTTCTTTCTTAGATTTTTGCATTCTTCATCAAACCATTTGTCATTATTGTTAATTTTCTTCGGTTTTCTATTTGAGATTTTTAGATTTGATAGGGAAGCTGAGAGGTCAAATATACTGTTAAGATTTTCTACTGCCAAGTTTACACCTTCACTATTACAGCGGAACGTTTTACCCAGGAAATTGTCTAAAAGGGATTGAATTTGTTGTTGCCTAATTGTTTTTTGGTAGGTTTCCAAACTGCATTCCTTCCATCTATAGCATTTCTTAATGTTACTCAGTTCCTTTGGCTTTGATGCCTCATGATTGATTATTGCTCTGTTTAAGTAGACTGTGATTTTGCTGTGGTCTGATAGGGGTGTCAGTGGGCTGACTGTGAACGCTCTGAGAGACTCTGGGTTGAGGTCGGTGATAAAGTAGTCTACAGTACTACTGCCAAGAGATGAGCTATAGGTGTACCTACCATAGGAGTCCCCTCGAAGCCTACCGTTGACTATGTACATACCCAGCGTGCGACAGAGCTGCAGGAGTTGTGACCCGTTTTTGTTGGTTATGTTGTCATAGTTGTGCCTAGGGGGGCATATGTGGGAGGGAATGCTGTCACCTCCAGGCAGGTGTTTGTCCCCCTGTGTGCTTAGGGTGTCAGGTTCTTGTCCGGTTCTGGCATTTAGGTCGCCACAGACTAGTACATGTCCCTGGGCCTGGAAATGATTGATTTCCCCCTCCAGGATGGAGAAGCTGTCTTCATTAAAATATGGGGATTCTAGTGGGGGGATATAGGTAGCACACAGGAGGACATTTTTCTCTGTTAGGATAATTTCCTTTTGAATTTCTAGCCAAATGTAAAATGTTCCTGTTTTGATTAATTTAATGGAGTGAGTTAGGTCTGCTCTATACCAAATTAGCATACCCCCTGAGTCCCTTCCCTGTTTCACACCTGGTAGTTTGGTGGATGGGACTACCAGCTCTCTGTAACCTAGAGGGCAACCAGTGGGTCCGTCTCCTCTATACCAGGTTTCTTGCAGGATGACAATGTCTGTATTACCGATTTCTTTGGTGAAGTCCGGGTTTCTGCTCTTTAGGCCAAAGGCAGATGACCTCAGGCCTTGGATATTCCATGATAATATAGTGAAGGCTTTTTGTTCCATAGAGTGTCCAATGTTGTTGGTTGTGGTTTGGCCTCAGGCCAGTAAGTGTGAGCAGAGCCTGCTGAGCATCTGGTACATGCCATTGGCTTCGGCGAGTGTGAGAGTGGGGGTTGGGACTGTTTGCCCGCTCACTACCTGGGCGTATGTGTGGCTTCCATGTTGAGGCCCTCTTTGCGGGGGTGGGGTGCATGGGGTGGGCAGGAGTGGCATAGGTCTGACCTGAGTGGGCCTAAATGGGGTGTGGGCATGGTTGACGTGGGGGGGTGTTGATTGGTTGGGGTGGGGGTGTGGATGTGTCTGGGTGTACTGTGGTCTGGATGTAATTCCTCTTGGCGTGGGTCCTCTATGTGTAGGTCCAGGGGGGGGTCCTGCAGATCTGGGAGGGTGTCTCGCTGGTCTGGATGGGGTGTCTATTGATCTGTTGCTCCTGTGTGAAGTGTTGGGGATACGTTTGAGAGCGATGTCCTTTAGAGTTCGGGCAAAGGTGGGCACTGCTGCCTTGTAGAGGTGGACCTGGTCATAGAGGCTGTTCAAGTCCAGGGTGGAGTGGTGGGCCAGGAAAACGTTTGGTTTTGAGGCACAGTCACGGGAAATACTTGCATTTACCCGCTGTATTGTGGCAGGGTGGAAGTCTTTTCGTGGTAGCAGGGTGGAGATAACCACTTGTGCGTTGGGGAAAGTAGAAGAAGCCTTTTCAATCACTCTCTTCAGTGCTGTGGCCACTCTTTCCTGCAGTGCTCTCAGGTCGTTTGTGCCTGTGTGTATTATTATGTGGCTGGGTGAGCCTAGTTTGGCCTCAGACAGAAGGTCGAGGGCACGCTGGGTGTTTGGACACCAGAGTTTAGACACACTGTGTTTGGGAAAAAGTTTTTTTTCTTCTATATATTTCCCATTTGAGTCCATAAGTAGTACAATCTGTGTCTTGTGTTTGTCCTCAGTGGGTGTGGGGGGGTTGTCAAAAGGGCTATCAGGGTGGCTGACAGGGGGGTGCTCAGAGGGGGTGAGAGCCTCTGGGCTTGGGGTTCTTCATTTGTCTGTTCTGCTGTGATTTCGACTCTATGGTCAGGGTCTGGTGTGGACTGTTCTGCTGTGGTGTCGAGACTTTTGTTGGGTGCTGAAGTGGGCTGTTCTGCTGGCTTCTCTGTGGGGGTGGCCACCTCTCTAGTGGGTTGTTCTCTGTCACACGCTGTCCCCATCAACTTCTCCTCCATCCCCCTCAACCTCTCCTCCACCAGCAGTCTGATACTCTCCTCTAGTGCTCTGTTCTGCTCCTCTTTCTCCTGTTGTATTTGTCGAGGGTAGAATCCTCTCTCCCACACCCACTGTCTCTCTCTCGCTCTCTCTCTCCCTCTCTTTTAATTTTTTTTCTCCCGCTGTGACACTCTGGGCTATTGACTCCTACCCTGCCAGATATGAAGTGGTTTATTTATACCACTCACACCTTGTAGTGTGATGTTCTGTGGTAATGCCTCTAACCTGTCTCTCCCCCACCCTGCTGCCTTCTCACTGTCTTCCCACCTCTGGATTTATTACCCACATTTCCACCCGTGTTCTCCCGCCCCATCCCCACCTTCTCTAATTTGAGTCTTCCAGGAATAACCCTGACTTGAAGCCAAATGTTGCAGCATTTTACGAGATGAAAAACAGGGTGTGTTTGTACTTTTTCTCGGCTTGTTTCTGACTCTCTGCCGTCCAAGACGCAGTTTGTTTGCTGAAAACATTTCTGGCGCAGTGTGGAGAGGACAGTGTCATGTTGGTTCATTTTCTCATTTTCTGAAGACACTAGTAACCTTTGCATTTGATTCATTTTCCATACTGTCTCATGCTAAACGCTGGGTAACCTTTGCCGAAACCACAAACAAACATTTAGAAACGGATGGCTGAGTTTATTATCTAACAAACGTCTCCTCCAACCTTTTCAAGTTCAAACAGACAAAGAGTTTACATCCTTTCTTCTACTCCTTTTGTCTCTCCCTTCTTCCCGCTCTCGTTCTTTCTCCGTCTCACTCTCTCTCCACCTGTCTCTGTTTTTCTCTGACACAAGCATACATTTGAAAGCACCCACACAAGCAGCATCCTCTACTGTCTGCATTATAATTCGGTATGCATGATAAGATTCACTACCATTGTAACGCCAGACACCTACAGTAACATTGGTCCTCTAACACAGCTGATGACATTGTCTCCATAAAACACAATGGTCTGTGTGTGTATGGCCTGTATGAATATATGTGTGGTTTTACTGTGTGTGATGGTGTTGTTGGTGTGTGTGTGTGCATATGTGTTGGTGTGCACGCGTGTGTGTGGGAATTTCTCTCCTTTGCGTCGTCCTCCTTCTCCTCGCTAAACTGTGACTCAAACTCAGTCAGGGCTGATCAGGTGACCCAGAATGAAGAGGAAACAGAGATGAAGGGAAAGAAGCGAGGGAGCGAGAGAACGCAGAGAAGAGAGAGTGGCTGATATTTATAGATATGAGGATAATGATGGTAACCGCAGAGAGGGAGTGTGAACATCAAGAACTGAAGAGCAGAGGAGAGAGAATCAGAGTGTGTGTGTGTCTGTGTGCGTGTGTGTGTGTGTGTGTGTGACGATGTTCGTCTGAGGTGTGGACCAAAGCGCAGCGTGGTAAGTGTTCATGTTATTTTTATTTAAACTGAACACAAAACAAAATAACAAAGAGAATGAACGAAAACGAAGACCGTCCTGTCAGGTGCAGAAACACAAAACAGAAAACAACTACCCACCAAACCCATGTGGGCAAGAGCTACCTCAGTATGGTTCTCAATCAGAGACAACGACAGACAGCTGACCCTGAATGAGAACCATAACCGGCCAAAAACAAAGAAATACAAAAACATAGAAAAAATAACATAGAACGCCCACCCTAGTCACACCCTGGCCTAACCAAAATGGAGAATAAAAAACCTCTCTATGGCCAGGGCATGACAGTGTGTGTGTAAGAGAGAGAAAGCCCACCCATCCCTCTTCAACCCAACAGACACCTCTACCGCAGCAAACTCTGTCCTGCATAAGTCTCTCAGCCCTCTGACTCCTGCTAATCCATCTATTTTTTCATATACTCTGTGCATCCCTCCCTTCCTCTGCTCTCCTCTGGTGCTCTGACCACGTAAACACTCAATGTTTATCTGTTCAGCCATTGTTGCTGTAAGCACTAGCAGAGAAATGGAGAGGTACAGGGCGGTGCTGGTACTTAAGACCATAACACTAATGTAGAATCTGGAATGGAGTGTTTAAGAGGTACTTTTAGCACAGGATATTTTGACTGACCTACCTGTTGTTATATTATCACCAAACATAATGTTAAAATATGGTGAAATTCCTACATAGGTCTCCCATCAGGTTTGTGTTTGTGTTCACCCTCTCCCTCCCCTCACCCCTCTCTCCATTTCCCTCTCCCTCCCCTCACCCCTCGCTCCATTTCCCTCTCCCTCCCCTCTCCTCCTCTCTCCATTTCTATTCCTTTCTTCATCTCTTCCTCTCTTTCTCCACTGCTTCTCCTTCTACGTCTCCTCCTTTCTCCATTTCCCTCTCTCTCTCTTTCCCTTCACCCTCTCTCCGTTTCCCTCTCCCTCCGTCCTCCTCCTCTTCCATTTCCCTTTCTCTCCTCCTCTCGTTCTCCTCTGACTCTCCTCCTTCCCTCTCTTCCTCTCTCCATTTCCCTTCCCCTCCTCCTCTGTTCCTCTCTTTCTCCTCTCCCTCTCCCTCTCCTTCTCTCCATTCTCAGCTGTGTCTATCCCCTCAGGTTGTCAGGCAAACTAAAGCAGTAATGGTAGCAGGTCTGCTGACACTGTGTTCCATCCTTCAGACCCACACTGTCACCTGCCTCATTAGTACACAGCTGGGAGGAGAGGGAGGCAGGGATGAGGGATCCCACAGCACACACACACACTGGAGCATGAACACACACATGCAGGGAAGCCCGGACACACACACACACACACACACACACACACACACACACACACACACACACACACACACACACACACACACACACACACACACACACACACACACACACACACACACACACACAAAGTGCAAGAACAGTGAAGAAGTGGGGAAGAGCTTTTTCTAGGGCAGTGCTATGAATGTGCGTGTGTGTTCACCACAGGAGAGTTATTTTACCCAAAGGAACAGCTCGCTCCACACAGAGGGTTTAGATTTTTCTCTCATCTGACAGAAGTGACGTATGGAGAGTGTGTGTGCTGTTTGATGGAGTCCTCTGTCCCCTTTAGAGGAAGCTGCCCGTGTTCAGCCATTCCCTTTAATACCAGGACACAGACAAGCCACAGTGACACAGCACCACAAACCTGGATCCCACTCTCTCTTAGGTCTCTGCCTAACACATCCACAATACACAATGGAACTCCTGCTGTACTACAACATACAGAACGTACTGTTACGTTTTGATCTGAGGTGGATCTGCAACAGTATTTGGAAATAACCAAACAATCAAACAACCAACTAACCCTTCCCTCACAGGAAGGAGAAGATGTGTCTGTTTCATGTTATTTTCCTACAGCTGAAAGTGAAACAGCAATGCTAATCAATCCCACATTGGAGGTTTGAAACAAATCTTCAAGGACCCAGAGACGTTGAGAGATCTTTCAGCAAACGTGGAGAACATAACTCTGAGAGAAACTGCTAAGGCATGGAACATAACGGATGTGTGCGCACACGCGTACGCGGGAGCACGCACACACACACACACAATCTCTCGCTGGTCCCAGCATCAATACTACAGTCTTTGCTGCTCTGCATTTTCAAGGCCTGAGTGATGCACAGCGAGAGAATCTCCAATGTCACTTCAAAAGAAGCTACGTCGTTACAACCCAAAATCCCGCCGGAACCTTCTAGCAAAACCTCTCAGCCTCCAACCAGCCTTTTTCTCCTCAAGGCTTTTAGAAACCCACTGAACCAGGGGAAACAGACACTGTGGGGGAGAGAGAGAGAGAGAGAGAGAGAGAGAGAGAGAGAGAGAGGGTGAGAGAGAGAAGGTATGAAGAAGAAAAGAGAGAGAGAGACAATGAAAAAGACAGAGAGAGAAAAAGAGAGAGAGCGGGAGATGAGAGAGAGAAATGAAGAGAGAGCTTGGTTTCACAAGACCGCAGGATCAAGCTCTGACCACAGCCCAGTTATTAGGGCAGATTGCTCAACAGAGATGAACTAACACACGAGACCCAAACACTTAGGCCGACATCTTCTTGACAGCACAAACATGCTGAAATCTTCTGAAATATTACTGGATCATTCCGTATACTGGACACGGTACTTCTTTCAAAACAAGTAAAAAAATTGCCGTCAGAAAAATAGAGTTATGTGAGTAATAAGGTTGTCGTACGTTAGCAAAATAAGCCTTTAGCTGTCCATTGCTCAACACTTGCTACAGAGAACAAACAGCTCACACAAACACATTCATATACCTAACATACTTCGCAAGGCCTTTCATTGTTATAACACTGGAAACAGAACAATTCATCCCAGGCACCACACATTGCCGTTCAGTAAAAGAGGAAGGGACAGAGACAGTGAGAATAATGAGGAGAAGAATAGTGCTTTATTTGAGTAAACAAACTGAAGCACAGGTCAGGGGGTGTCAGCATGCGTGGGAGGAGAGACAGGTGGAAACAATGTTCTGTACACAGGTTGAAGAGTTCTCTGTACAAGAGAGAGATGGAGAGATAGACAGAGAGATAGAGAGAGGTAGAGATAGAGAGAGATAGAGATAGAGGGAGAGAGAGAGAGAGAGAGATGGAGAGGGGGAGAGAGATGGGGAGAGGGGGAGAGATGGGGAGAGATACGGAGAGATGGGGAAAGGGGGAGAGAGATGGGGAGAGATATGGAGAGGGGGGGGGAGCGAGATGGGGAGATATATGGAGAGAGGGGGAGAGAGATGATGGGATAGAGGGAGAAAGAGAGGAAGTAGGATGAAGAGAGAGAAGAGCAGCGTGAGAGAGTTGGTGGATGAGAGCAGAAAGCACAGACTCCGCTGTGTCCTCAACACAGACACACGGTGCAGGCCCACAAACAAACGCACACACACACACACACACACACACACACACACACACACACACACACACACCATGCCAAAGTATGACGGGCCGGTGGTGGCATGCCAGAAAGGAATCTTCCTAGTCGGGCAGAACCCCAAAAAGACCTAGAGCTCTGGGCATGTTGGTCTCCAGCCAAGCCCAGCTGGTGGCAGGACCAGGAGGGGAGAGGGAAGGAGGAGAGGGGCGTATGGAGAGAGAAAAAAGTGGTAGAGGAAGGATGGGACACTGGTGATGAGAGATGAAGTATCAAGAGAGAGAAGGGAGAGAGAGAGAATGAGAGAGAGAGGAAGAGAGAGAATGAGAGGGAGAGAAAGAGAATGAGAGGGAGAGAGAGAGAATGAGAGGGGGAGAGAGAGAGAATGAGAGGGGAGAGAATGAGAGGAAGAGAGAGAGGATGAGAGGGAGAGAGAGAATGAGAGGGAGAGAGAGAGAATGAGAGGGAGTGAGAGAGAATGAGAGGGAGAGAGAGAGAATGAGAGGGAGAGAGAAAGAGAGGGAGAGAGAGAGCATGAGAGGGAGAGAATGAGAGGGAGAGAGAGAATGAGAGGGAGAGAGAGAGAATGAGAGGGGGAGAGAGAGAGAATGAGAGGGAGAGAATGAGAGAGAGAGAGAGAGAGAGAGAGAGAGAGAATGAGAGAGAGAGAATGAGAGGGAGAGAGAGAGAATGAGAGGGAGAGAGAGAGAGAGAATGAGAGGGAGAAAGAAAGAATGAGAGGGAGAGAGAGAGAGAGAGAATGAGAGGGAGAGAGAGAGAGAGAGAGAGAGAGAGAGAGAGAGAAAATGAGAGGGAGAGAGAGAGAGAGAGAGAGAGAGAGAGCGAGAGAGAGAGAGAGCGAGAGAGAGAGAGAGAGAATGAGAGGGAGAGAGAGAGAGAGTGTGAGAGAGAGAGAGAGAGAGAATGAGAGGGAGAGAGAGATGGTGCAAAATAAAGCTGCCCTCTTTCTAGAGCCAAGAGTCCTCTAGGGAAAGGGAGTGTTACTCTGAGAGGTGGGAGGGGAGGGGAAAGCTGCGGGAAAGTAGGACATTGAGGACAACCATAAATCTCCCCGGAAATAAGCCAGTGCTCTGTTGATCTAGACGTCCAGCTGACTATCTGTTCTCAGAACATTCCTGATGGGCTCTTTACGGTTAGTCAACATTCCTTAAAGGTCCATGTCCAGATTACAGTGAGGTACAATACAATGACACATTCAGAGACACAAACAGATTAAGAGAAGCGGATTGACACAGAGACAGAGACAGACATACACAGACACAGTCACTGAAACATACACAAACACAGACACAGAGACAGATAGAGACAGAGACAAAGACAGACACAGGGTCAGAGACAGACACAGAGTCAGAGACATACACAGGGTCAGAGACAGACACAGGAACAGAGACAGCCACAGGGACAGAGACAGACACAGGAACATACACAGAGACAGATACAGAGACAGACACAGAGACAGACACTAAGACACAAAAGAGAAAGATCCAATGATACAGATGTGGCTCCAGACAGACGGACGGACGGGCGGACGGATAGACAGACAAACACAGACAGAGGCACACTCAGACTGTGTAAACAATGCTCTCTCTCCTCATCTCTCAGCCCTCTGACGGACAGGGTCAGAGGTGAGGCGCCACCCGGCCATCCCAGTGTGTGGAATGTACTGTATGCATGTGTGTGATTGTGTGTGAGACATGTGATCTTCCGTCCCTGCGCGAGAACATAGGGCCACAGACATAGGCACCGCTCAGGCCTCAGCTCCATACTAGTGGCCCGGCCCACACGGCTAAAGGCTTTCATTGTCCTCTGGAATATGAATATGGGCCACAGAGTTAGAAATATGACCTGTCCTAGAGACTTCAGAGAGAGAGAGAAGAGCACCCACTGACGCACACACACAAACACACACAGCAATACCACAGACACAGACATCTACAGGCAGTGTAAAGCAGAGCTCCCTCTCAGCCCATTATCCTGCCAGAACCAGGCCATCTGACCATCATGTGATTAATGGGCAGTACAGGGGGGCATAGCCAGCGCTGCTAGGCGTCAGAGTTCAGCTGTGTCTGGGTTCAGAGGTCACGGCTATGTGGGGCAGCAACACTGCAGCACTGTAGCCCACAGACCCTCATGAATAGAACATCAGCTATGGAGGGAGGGATGGAGAGCAGGATGCAGGGATGGAGAGGAAAACAAAAGGGCAAGATTGCATCTGAAAAAGAGAAGGAGAGAGGGGGAACGAGGGAGTGAGGCGA
Organism: Oncorhynchus mykiss; assembly: GCF_057628025.1. Classification (NCBI taxonomy): domain Eukaryota; kingdom Metazoa; phylum Chordata; class Actinopteri; order Salmoniformes; family Salmonidae; genus Oncorhynchus; species Oncorhynchus mykiss. The sequence goes on from NC_143042.1 coordinate 15,927,203, forward strand.
GGAGAAAGAGGGTCCTGTGAGGCTGGACAAAGAGGGCCTTTATGTGGTGAGGGTTAAATGGGCGTTTTTTTTCATGGATTTCCCTACACACTGAGAAGAGCCGGCTAGATGTGTATGTATGTGTGTGAATTTTTCTGTCCTACTTTCTCTCCCTCTCTTTCACCCTCAGCTAGTGCTGAGTGATTAACCAAAATGTTGGATATTTAAAACAACTAATTGACCATTTCCTTCAGATTTTTTCTGTGAGAGCAGTGCACAGTTTCTCTAGAGATAAATGTGACGTTGTAGGGATTTGTTGTTTCCAACAGGCCAATACTATACATAGTTTAGTGCAGAAAACGTGTTAATTAACTACAATGACCACAATCCATTGCGCCTACTTGTCCATCCTGAGACGGAGAGAAGAGAGAAGAACGCGATCGAGAGGGAGAGAGAGCAGTTGCTGAATGAAGTATATATCTACCTGAAAATACAGTATGCCTCATTTACGTTGAAGAACTACTAAAATAGGGATTTATCTGACAGCAAAGGTAGCAGCTCTAGAGATGAGATAATGACTGGTAATGAAACAATAAAGTAATTGGATAGGCCTAAAACAAATGTAATATATATAACAACTGAAATATTTTATTCAAGTAAATTAATATGAATAAATGATGGTTAATAAGTGAAAAGCAGTAAGGGTGTCGTGGAAGAATCAGAATTTGTTGGTAACATATGTAAGATGTTTTACATTCATCAAATGTGTGTAAATTACTTCTCATCAAGAATGTTATTTTTGTATAATACTGTGGCAGGGTTTGCAGTATCTGTTCTATGTCAAGACTAAGTTGCATGGGCCGCAGAGAGGGGATAGGTCAAAGTATCATCATGTGTAAACATATCTCTTGGCTCCACAATGTCTGTGTGCCAGTCAGTGTGTCTCTGTGATCTTGTCAAGATAGGATTGGTTGTATTTAGAGTTGGTTGTACCTAAATGACAATTTGATATATGCCTGTTGATATGGAGGGTTGGTTTATGGTTCTGGGGTTTGAGAAAGGAGACAAAGCTGAACGATGAATTATGCCGATGCTGTCTTATCCTGTGTGTGTCTTTGCTATAAAGAACCTCATTTGAAATGTGGAAGGGGCTCTCAGAGAATTCATGGTTAGACACTGAATTGCCTGAGAGTCACAGGATTGTGATAGAGCTCATATAATTAAAAGATGGACTTTGATAACTAACTCTGACTGGTGTTGTGGTTTGCTCCCATGATTTGGTAAATAGAGGAAATTTCCACGACAAGGGGCAGTCACTACCATCATGGGACTTTTATTCATTGTTTTATTCTGTGTTACAGCATTCAACCCACATAACGCATGGTGCATTTAATGTCCCAAATCAAAAAACGTGTTTATGTTTTAATAATGTAAACGAAACTTGAACCGACCTCAAAAGGCACTAATCGCTCAAACACAAACACAAACACAAACACGCACGCACGCACACACACAAAAAAAGGATTTATATAGCCCTTCGTACATCAGCTGATATCTCAAAGTGCTGTACAGAAACCCAGCCTAAAACCCCAAACAGCAAGCAATGCAGGTGTAGAAGCACGGTGGCTAGGAAAAACTCCCTAGAAAGGCCTAAACCTAGGAAGAAACCTAGCGAGGAACCAGGCTATGTGGGGTGGCCAGTCCTCTTCTGGCTGTGCCGGGTGGAGATTATAACAGACTAGGTGTGAAAATCCCCCAATTTGTGCCACAGTTTAGACTACCGATAGATGCTGCGGTCAGTCAGAGTTGAGTCCTATTGTAAAGTATAGCCTAATGGACAAAAAAAGGCAAACTTGCAACATATTCGATGCTTAAGTACTCAATATCACAGACCAGATTTGCCCGAATGAAAAATGCATCAACCCCTCAAAATATATACATTTATTATAATCCAAGTAATAATTCCAATGAAATTAGCTGTAGCGAGAGGAGAGACTTCATGCTAAAGACAATTAGAAAGAACATGTCTTAAGCCCTGCATTATAATATAACTTATTTTGAACGAAAGCCAGGAATGAGTGAGTCACTCAGCCCTATGCTGCTCCTGTTTCTGTTGCCTATTTGAGTGTTAATAAATGTTGGACAAAGCCCAGTATGGCAACTGCACCACGCGCAAACGCAGGGCTCTCGAGAAGGTGGTGTGGTCAGACCAATGTTTCACCGGGGGCGCACAGCCTGCCAGCCAGGACATCTGCAGCACCCGGTGTCACAGGAAGGCCAAGAAGATCATCAAGGATCCCAGCCACCTGGCCTGTTCACCCCGCTACCATCTAGAAGGCAGAGACAGCACAGGTGCATTAAAGATACGACTGAAAGACTGAGAAACAGCTTCTATCTCCAGGCCATGAGACTGTTAAACAGTCCCCACTTGCCGGCTACCACCGGTAGGACCCTGCACCTTAGCGACTTCTGCCCTAGGTACATAGAGCAATTGAACACGGGTCACTTTAATAATAATAAATAATACTATTTAAATACTGTTTCACCCCTTTTAAATGCATATACTGTATCCTAGTCATGGCTCATATAGCTAAGTATTACTGCACTGTTGTAGCTAGAAACACAAACATTTCACTCTAGCTGCGCTAAAATATGAAACCTGTGTATGAATACATTGTGATTTGATTTGAGAAAGATTTGACACACACACACACACACACACACACACACACACACACACACACACACACACACACACACACACACCTGTATATGCACTGATGCAAAGGATTCACAATGGGGACCCATTTCACTCACTGCTAAAACATTGCCCATGAAGAACACACAACCCAAGAGGCCCCATGTTACGATCAACTAGGAGTGGTGGGTGGAATCAGGCGCAGAGAGCAGGGTTCAGTCGTTTGTCAAATTTATTCCCCAGCACAACAAAACAGTCACGCCAACACACAGGGCGTATATAAGTTGCCAGTCCAGACAACAGGACAAAATAGTCCGGAGAATAAAGACACGAACAAATAGCACCATCAAACACAGAGTAACAAAAACAAGCCTGCACAAATACCCAGCGGGCCTAGTGCCCTTAAATACCCTACAAACAAACCCTAATACAAAACAGGTGTACCCAATTACCCAATAACCAAAACAAACGGAAAGGGAATCGATGGCAGCTAATAGGCCGGCGACGTTGACCGCCGAGCACCGCCCGAACAGGAAGAGGCACCATCTTCGGCGAGGTTCGTGACACCCCATCTCCCCATCTCCCATTTCACAGACAGGCCTTTCTCTGCTTGCTAGCTAGATAATAATCACTGTCGCAGAGGATAGTTTAATTTTCATCGCTAACTCCCACACAGTCTCAGATGCTATTTAGCGTTAGCTGCTAGCTAGATAATAGTCACTGTTGCAGAGGATAGTTTAGTTTTCATCGCTAACTCCCACGCTGCCTCAGATGCTATTTAGCTTTAGCTGCTAGCTAGATAATAATCACTGTTGCAGAGGATAGTTTAGTTTTCATTAGCTGCTAGCTACTGCTCAGTGTTGCAGAGGCTAGTTGAGCTGTGTGAGTAGTGTATCATGGCAGCTCTGTGTGTTACTTCCTCATGCTAGACGTATCTGACCGGGAGAGAGCAGAGCGTACAACAGCAGATGTTTAGTTTGTTCTGTCTGGCATCGCTGGAGACATTCATCTCCGGGCTCCAATGGCAGAGCACAGCACACAAGCGGCGCAGACACACCCACACACACGCGCACACACATTGGCCACTTTAATGAACGGATCACTAGTCAAGTTAATAATGCCACTTTAATAATGTTTACATATCTTGCATTACTCATTACATACTGTATTTTAAACCATCTATTGCATCTTGCCTATGCTGCTCGGTCATTGCTCATCCATATATTTATATGTATATATTCTTATTCCATTCCTTCACTTAGATTTGTGTGTATTAGGTAGTTGTTGTGGAAAAGCACACACACACACACACACACACACACACACACACACACACACACACACACACACACACACACACACACACACACACACACACACACTCTAATGGCACAAACACATGCCACACACGCACATAGACTCCCCCTTTCCACACACACAAACAAACAGACAAATACTCTTGTTTCCTTTCCAATAATTCCTAACCCCCTCACCCCCCACCCCCAGCCCTGGATGCAACACCTACACATTTTCCAATATATCTAACGTGGTGGTAATCACCAATGTGAACCTTGTGTCATTGTGGGGACACATATAATTAAAGGGGGATTATGAGACGGAAGGCCCTGATACCGTACGCATGTAATTAACATTCAGACAATGTGGCATTGCTGTGGCGGAAACACAGAGAAAACACCTGTGTGTGAACGGGATTAGCCCTGTCAAATGAACTCGAGTAGACATCAGCCAATCAACCGCAGCACAGAGATGGCTTTTGTGGGGGACAGAGACAATCAACGCTAACATGAAGAGCATGACTCAGGAAATGGTCTAAATTGAGCAGTGTGACAGTCAAAGATGACATCATAGCAGGATGAGACTCCATGTCTCTGGGTTAGATTGCTAAATTCTATTCATGGCTCTGGGTTGGACTGCGATCATTTCGGTATGGGTCTAGGTTAGACTGGTCTGGTCTAATGAAGATCTAATGGATGGAAGGGGAGCTGCTAGATGCATCATGCTCTTCAAAGGCCCTGGGATCTGCGTTTGACTGCTATAGTCTAGATATGGGTCAGTGACGGACTGCTCTGGTCTAATGATGCTCTATAAAGGCCCAGTGACATTAAAAGGTGAAACTCTAAATGGAGATGACCTTTCTCTTTTATCTCCTCCAAGATGCATGTATGCATAAGGCCTACTGACATTGGCCAGTATCTCTCTCTGTGTGTGTGCGTTATAGGCCAAACACTAAAACACATAGAGGTGAACTATCCCTTTAAGAGGTGATTCTCTAAATGGAGATAACCTTTCAGTTGTATCTTCTGTATGATTAAGAGGCACTTAAGTATTGTGTGTGTGTGTGTGTGTGTGTGTGTGTGTGTGTGTGTGTGTGTGTGTGTGTGTGTGTGTGTGTGTGTGTGTGTGCGTGTGGTTGTGCGTGTGTTTGTGGACATGTTTAATGTGGTCCCCACAAGAATGGTAAACAAACAAATATTTCACCAACTGGGGACATTTTGTTAGTACCCACAAGGTCAAATTCTATTTCTAGAGGTTAGAATTAGAATTAGTGTTAGAATTAGAATTACATTAAGACTTAGGGTTAGGAGCTAGGGTTAGGGTTAGGAGATAGGGTTAGTTTTAGGGTTAGGGTTAGGAGCTTGGGTAAGGGTTAGGAGCTAGGGTTAGTTTTAGGGTTAGGGTTAGGAGCTAGGGATAGTTTTAGGGTTAGGAACTAGGGTTGGTTTAAGGGTTAGGGTTAGGAGCTAAGGTTAGGTTTTTTGGGTTAAGGTTAGGGTTAAGGTTAAGGTTAGGGTAAGGGTTAAGTTTAGGGTTAGGGTAATAGTACAGGCTAGGGTTAAGGTTAGGTTTAGGAAAGATATTTTGAATGGGACTGAATTGTGTGTCCGCACAAGGTTGTGTGTGTGTGTGTGTGTGTGTGTGTGTGTGTGTGTGTGTGTGTGTGTGTGTGTGTGTTAATGCCAATGGGAAACTAGCATTAACCAAACAGCTCTGAGATGAGGTCATAGGGACAGGAGGTCAGGAAGATGCTTTATTATGTGTTAGCCTGGTGGTTAGTTATAGTAGAGCAGCTAGATAATAGTGGTGGTTAGTTATAGTAGAGAAGCTAGATAATAGTGGTGGTTAGTTATAGTGGAGCAGCTAGATAATAGTGGTGGTTAGTTATAGTGGAGCAGCTAGATAATAGTGGTGGTTAGTTATAGTGGAGCAGCTAGATAATAGTGGTGGTTAGTTATAGTGGAGCAGCTAGATAATAGTGGTGGTTAGTTATAGTAGAGCAGCTAGATAATAGTGGTGGTTAGTTATAGTAGAGAAGCTAGATAATAGTGGTGGTTAGTTATAGTAGAGCAGCTAGATAATAGTGGTGGTTAGTTATAGTGGAGCAGCTAGACAATGGTGGTGGTTAGTTATAGTGGAGCAGCTAGATAATAGTGGTGGTTAGTTATAGTAGAGCAGCTAGATAATAGTGGTGGTTAGTTATAGTGGAGCAGCTAGATAATAGTGGTGGTTAGTTATAGTGGAGCAGCTAGATAATAGTGGTGGTTAGTTATAGTGGAGCAGCTAGATAATAGTGGTGGTTAGTTATAGTAGAGCAGCTAGATAATAGTGGTGGTTAGTTATAGTAGAGCAGCTAGATAATAGTGGTGGTTAGTTATAGTAGAGCAGCTAGATAATAGTGGTGGTTAGTTATAGTAGAGCAGCTAGATAATAGTGGTGGTTAGTTATTGTAGAGAAGCTAGATAATAGTGGTGGTTAGTTATAGTAGAGCAGCTAGATAATAGTGGTGGTTAGTTATAGTAGAGCAGCTAGATAATAGTGGTGGTTAGTTATAGTAGAGCAGCTAGATAATTGTGGTGGTTAGTTATAGTAGAGAAGCTAGATAATAGTGGTGGTTAGTTATAGTAGAGCAGCTAGATAATAGTGGTGGTTAGTTATAGTGGAGCAGCTAGATAATAGTGGTGGTTAGTTATAGTGGAGCAACTAGATAATAGTGGTGGTTAGTTATTACAGAGGAGTTAAGTGTCTGCTGGTTATTATCCCTCCCTGGTACTTAATTGGTCCCATGGGGCTCAGTAGGTAGAGCATGGTGGTTGCAATGCCAGGGTTGTGGGTTCAATTCCCACTGGTGCCACCCATACAGGGGCCACCCATATAGTATGCATGTATGCATGTAAGCAACTTCAGATAAAATAATTTCTGTTTAGTTAGCAATGACATGCCAAAGATTCTTCAAACCTGGTTTTCTATACACCCAGATCAGACACTGCAGCCCCAAGGACTAATGAGTTATCAAATCTTGAGTTGAAGACACTTTTGAGTAGGGTTGCAAAGGCAGGGTATATAACTGGAAACTTTTTAAGTTTACCAGAAAACTTCTAGCATTTTTGTGTCTTTCTATGATTTTATGTAATGATCAAAAGACATCTAGTGGCCCTTTTGAGTACTTCAGATTATCACACATATCTGTCATCATCTCTGGCCCTTTGTGTGGCCTTATTACATGTTAAATATGTGAAATAATAAAAAAACAAGATTAAAAAAAGGACCAAGCTGTAAAACATTACCCTAATATAAACCATCAACTTAGTGAACACCATTGTTGTTTAATGTGAGGGTTTAAGCATTAAATATCCTTCATTTATTTATTTACACAGTCAATAGTTGGAATTTGTTGCAGAGTTCATAAAAATGATGCAATTGTTGATTAGATGCTTTTATTATTAGTTAGGACATTTCTCTTGAACCATATGGTCTATCTACTAGAAACTCTTAGACAATATGGATACAGATATAATACATGAATACTATAAGTATAAATTACCTAAGTTATGATAGATTGCCATACATTTTCTATTAATAACCAAAATGACTGAAGATTCCGGTAACTTTGGTAAATTACTGGTAGCTTTACTGATAAGTGTGGAGTGGTTGTTTAGTTTCATAAGAGGCTGATTGTCATTGACTGTACAAACTGAATAGAGACTGAATGTGATGTAGAGTCCCATTCTCTTGGTATCATACATTCTAATAAAGCCCATTGATGAAGAGGATATTGTGTGGGAACATGGTTTGTGAATAAGGAGTAGATTGATAGCATTCCTATCTGAAGATGACATACCGCCAACAGATGTCTACTTATGAGATGTCCTACTTGACTCTCACACAGTAAATCTGAATGGACGTCTCATTTTTGGGGATGAGCAATTTCTTCATTGAAGTGATGTGTCTTCTCAAAGGGAGGAGGGAGGAGAATGGTGTTCTCACACACCGTGTGTGTGTGTGTGTGTGTGTGTGTGTGTGTGTGTGTGTGTGTGTGTGTCTGTGTGTGTGTGTGCGAGAGAGAGAGCTCCCTGTCTCCTAACCTCAGGGATATTACCTCCTCAGCGTACACCTCTCTCATGAACCATGAATAAAGAACAGCCGTATGCATCTCTGTTCTCTCTGCTGGAATGGTATTGATGATAAGCTGTTGTTCCCACGCATCTGTCCTTAGAGAGAGAGAGAGGGAAAAAGATAGGGAGAGATTGTGTGTGTGTGGCGGGGGGGGGGGGGGGGGGGGGGGGGGGGGAGCAAAAGGACCCCATCCCACCCACGTATGTCACTCAAACTATGACAGACTGACAGAGAATAAAATCCTCTCAGCAGAACATCACATTTGATCTGGATAACCAATCATAACGATATCTGCCTAGAGACTATGTGCTGTATACGTATGCCTCAGCAGCACCAATGGAGATACAGTATATCACTGTGGGGGAAAAGGAACCAATGGAGATACAGTATATCACTGTGGGGGAAAAGGAACCTCAGTCCATTCCTGTTGGTACCAATGGAGATACAGTATATCACTGTGGGGGGAAAGGAACCTCAGTCCATTCCTGTTGGTACCAATGGAGATACAGTATATCACTGTGGGGGGAAAGGAACCTCAGTCCATTCCTGTTGGTACCAATGGAGATACAGTATATCACTGTGGGGGAAAAGGAACATCAGTCCATTCCTGTTGGTACCAATGGAGATACAGGATATCACTGTGGGGGGAAAGGAACCTCAGTCCATTCCTGTTGGTACCAATGGAGATACAGTATATCACTGTGGGGGGAAAGGAACCTCAGTCCATTCCTGTTGGTACCAATGGAGATACAGTATATCACTGTGGGGGGAAAGGAACCTCAGTCCATTCCTGTTGGTACCAATGGAGATACAGTATATCACTGTGGGGGGAAAGGAACCTCAGTCCATTCCTGTTGGTACCAATGGAGATACAGTATATCACTGTGGGGGGAAAGGAACCTCAGTCCATTCCTGTTGGTACCAATGGAGATACAGTATATCACTGTGGGGGAAAAGGAACATCAGTCCATTCCTGTTGGTACCAATGGAGATACAGGATATCACTGTGGGGGGAAAGGAACCTCAGTCCATTCCTGTTGGTACCAATGGAGATACAGTATATCACTGTGGGGGGAAAGGAACCTCAGTCCATTCCTGTTGGTACCAATGGAGATACAGTATATCACTGTGGGGGGAAAGGAACATCAGTCCATTCCTGTTGGTACCAATGGAGATACAGGATATCACTGTGGGGGGAAAGGAACCTCAGTCCATTCCGGTTGGTACCAATGGAGATACAGTATATCACTGTCGGGGGGAAAGGAACCTCAGTCCATTCCTGTTGGTACCAATGGAGATACAGTATATCACTGTGGGGGGAAAGGAACCTCAGTCCATTCCGGTTGGTACCAATGGAGATACAGTATATCACTGTCGGGGGGAAAGGAACCTCAGTCCATTCCTGTTGGTACCAATGGAGATACAGTATATCACTGTCGGGGGGAAAGGAACCTCAGTCCATTCCTGTTGGTACCAATGGAGATACAGTATATCACTGTGGGGGAAAAGGAACATCAGTCCATTCCTGTTGGTACCAATGGAGATACAGGATATCACTGTGGGGGGAAAGGAACCTCAGTCCATTCCTGTTGGTACCAATGGAGATACAGTATATCACTGTGGGGGGAAAGGAACCTCAGTCCATTCCTGTTGGTACCAATGGAGATACAGTATATCACTGTGGGGGGAAAGGAACCTCAGTCCATTCCTGTTGGTACCAATGGAGATACAGTATATCACTGTGGGGGGAAAGGAACCTCAGTCCATTCCTGTTGGTACCAATGGAGATACAGTATATCACTGTGGGGGGAAAGGAACCTCAGTCCATTCCTGTTGGTACCAATGGAGATACAGTATATCACTGTGGGGGAAAAGGAACATCAGTCCATTCCTGTTGGTACCAATGGAGATACAGGATATCACTGTGGGGGGAAAGGAACCTCAGTCCATTCCTGTTGGTACCAATGGAGATACAGTATATCACTGTGGGGGGAAAGGAACCTCAGTCCATTCCTGTTGGTACCAATGGAGATACAGTATATCACTGTGGGGGGAAAGGAACCTCAGTCCATTCCTGTTGGTACCAATGGAGATACAGTATATCACTGTGGGGGGAAAGGAACCTCAGTCCATTCCGGTTGGTACCAATGGAGATACAGTATATCACTGTCGGGGGGAAAGGAACCTCAGTCCATTCCTGTTGGTACCAATGGAGATACAGTATATCACTGTGGGGGGAAAGGAACCTCAGTCCATTCCGGTTGGTACCAATGGAGATACAGTATATCACTGTCGGGGGGAAAGGAACCTCAGTCCATTCCTGTTGGTACCAATGGAGATACAGTATATCACTGTCGGGGGGAAAGGAACCTCAGTCCATTCCTGTTGGTACCAATGGAGATACAGTATATCACTGTGGGGGAAAAGGAACCTCAGTCCATTCCTGTTGGTACCAATGGAGATACAGTATATCACTGTCGGGGGGAAAGGAACCTCAGTCCATTCCTGTTGGTACCAATGGAGATACAGTATATCACTGTGGGGGAAAAGGAACCTCAGTCCATTCCTGTTGGTACCAATGGAGATACAGTATATCACTGTGGGGGGAAAGGAACCTCAGTCCATTCCTGTTGGTACCAATGAAGATACAGTATATCACTGTGGGGGGAAAGGAACCTCAGTCCATTCCTGTTGGTACCAATGGAGATACAGTATATCACTGTGGGGGGAAAGGAACCTCAGTCCATTCCTGTTGGTACCAATGGAGATACAGTATATCACTGTGGGGGGAAAGGAACCTCAGTCCATTCCTGTTGGTACCAATGGAGATACAGTATATCACTGTGGGGGAAAAGGAACCTCAGTCCATTCCTGTTGGTACCAATGGAGATACAGTATATCACTGTCGGGGGGAAAGGAACCTCAGTCCATTCCTGTTGTTACCAATGGAGATACAGTATATCACTGTGGGGGAAAAGGAACCTCAGTCCATTCCTGTTGGTACCAATGGAGATACAGTATATCACTGTCGGGGGGAAAGGAACCTCAGTCCATTCCTGTTGTTACCAATGGAGATACAGTATATCACTGTGGGGGAAAAGGAACCTCAGTCCATTCCTGTTGGTACCAATGGAGATACAGGATATCACTGTGGGGGGAAAGGAACCTCAGTCCATTCCTGTTGGTACCAATGGAGATACAGTATATCACTGTGGGGGAAAGGAACCTCAGTCCATTCCTGTTGGTACCAATGGAGATACAGTATATCCCTGTCGGGGGGAAAGGAACCTCAGTCCATTCCTGTTGGTACCAATGGAGATACAGTATATCACTGTGGGGGAAAAGGAACCTCAGTCCATTCCTGTTGGTACCAATGGAGATGCAGTATATCACTGTGGGGGGAAAGGAACCTCAGTCCATTCCTGTTGGTACCAATGGAGATACAGGATATCACTGTGGGGGGAAAGGAACCTCAGTCCATTCCTGTTGGTACCAATGGAGATACAGTATATCACTGTGGGGGGAAAGGAACCTCAGTCCATTCCTGTTGGTACCAATGGAGATGCAGTATATCACTGTGGGGGGAAAGGAACCTCAGTCCATTCCTGTTGGTACCAATGGAGATACAGTATATCACTGTGGGGGAAAAGGAACATCAGTCCATTCCTGTTGGTACCAATGGAGATACAGGATATCACTGTGGGGGGAAAGGAACCTCAGTCCATTCCTGTTGGTACCAATGGAGATACAGTATATCACTGTCGGGGGGAAAGGAACCTCAGTCCATTCCTGTTGGTACCAATGGAGATACAGTATATCACTGTGGGGGGAAAGGAACCTCAGTCCATTCCTGTTGGTACCAATGGAGATACAGTATATCACTGTGGGGGGAAAGGAACCTCAGTCCATTCCGGTTGGTACCAATGGAGATACAGTATATCACTGTCGGGGGGAAAGGAACCTCAGTCCATTCCTGTTGGTACCAATGGAGATACAGTATATCACTGTGGGGGGAAAGGAACCTCAGTCCATTCCGGTTGGTACCAATGGAGATACAGTATATCACTGTCGGGGGGAAAGGAACCTCAGTCCATTCCTGTTGGTACCAATGGAGATACAGTATATCACTGTCGGGGGGAAAGGAACCTCAGTCCATTCCTGTTGGTACCAATGGAGATACAGTATATCACTGTGGGGGAAAAGGAACCTCAGTCCATTCCTGTTGGTACCAATGGAGATACAGTATATCACTGTCGGGGGGAAAGGAACCTCAGTCCATTCCTGTTGGTACCAATGGAGATACAGTATATCACTGTGGGGGAAAAGGAACCTCAGTCCATTCCTGTTGGTACCAATGGAGATACAGTATATCACTGTGGGGGGAAAGGAACCTCAGTCCATTCCTGTTGGTACCAATGAAGATACAGTATATCACTGTGGGGGGAAAGGAACCTCAGTCCATTCCTGTTGGTACCAATGGAGATACAGTATATAACTGTGGGGGGAAAGGAACCTCAGTCCATTCCTGTTGGTACCAATGAAGATACAGTATATCACTGTGGTGGGAAAGGAACCTCAGTCCATTCCTGTTGGTACCAATGGAGATACAGTATATCACTGTGGGGGGAAAGGAACCTCAGTCCATTCCGGTTGGTACCAATGGAGATACAGTATATCACTGTCGGGGGGAAAGGAACCTCAGTCCATTCCTGTTGGTACCAATGGAGATACAGTATATCACTGTGGGGGGAAAGGAACCTCAGTCCATTCCTGTTGGTACCAATGAAGATACAGTATATCACTGTGGGGGGAAAGGAACCTCAGTCCATTCCTGTTGGTACCAATGGAGATACAGTATATCACTGTGGGGGGAAAGGAACCTCAGTCCATTCCGGTTGGTACCAATGGAGATACAGTATATCACTGTGGGGGGAAAGGAACCTCAGTCTTTTCCGGTTGGTACCAATGGAGATACAGTATATCACTGTCTGGGGGAAAGGAACCTCAGTCCATTCCTGTTGGTACCAATGGAGATACAGTATATCACTGTCGGGGGGAAAGGAACCTCAGTCCATTCCTGTTGGTACCAATGGAGATACAGTATATCACTGTGGGGGGAAAGGAACCTCAGTCCATTCCTGTTGGTACCAATGGAGATACAGTATATCACTGTGGGGGGAAAGGAACCTCAGTCTTTTCCGGTTGGTACCAATGGAGATACAGTATATCACTGTCTGGGGGAAAGGAACCTCAGTCCATTCCTGTTGGTACCAATGGAGATACAGTATATCACTGTCGGGGGGAAAGGAACCTCAGTCCATTCCTGTTGGTACCAATGGAGATACAGTATATCACTGTGGGGGGAAAGGAACCTCAGTCCATTCCTGTTGGTACCAATGGAGATACAGTATATCACTGTGGGGGAAAAGGAACCTCAGTCCATTCCTGTTGGTACCAATGGAGATACAGTATATCACTGTGGGGGAAAAGGAATCTCAGTCCATTCCTGTTGGTACCAATGGAGATACAGTATATCACTGTCGGGGGGAAAGGAACCTCAGTCCATTCCTGTTGTTACCAATGGAGATACAGTATATCACTGTGGGGGAAAAGGAACCTCAGTCCATTCCTGTTGGTACCAATGGAGATACAGGATATCACTGTGGGGGGAAAGGAACCTCAGTCCATTCCTGTTGGTACCAATGGAGATACAGTATATCACTGTGGGGGAAAAGGAACCTCAGTCCATTCCTGTTGGTACCAATGGAGATACAGTATATCCCTGTCGGGGGGAAAGGAACCTCAGTCCATTCCTGTTGGTACCAATGGAGATACAGTATATCACTGTGGGGGAAAAGGAACCTCAGTCCATTCCTGTTGGTACCAATGGAGATGCAGTATATCACTGTGGGGGGAAAGGAACCTCAGTCCATTCCTGTTGGTACCAATGGAGATACAGGATATCACTGTGGGGGGAAAGGAACCTCAGTCCATTCCTGTTGGTACCAATGGAGATACAGTATATCACTGTGGGGGGAAAGGAACCTCAGTCCATTCCTGTTGGTACCAATGGAGATGCAGTATATCACTGTGGGGGGAAAGGAACCTCAGTCCATTCCTGTTGGTACCAATGGAGATACAGTATATCACTGTGGGGGAAAAGGAACATCAGTCCATTCCTGTTGGTACCAATGGAGATACAGGATATCACTGTGGGGGGAAAGGAACCTCAGTCCATTCCTGTTGGTACCAATGGAGATACAGTATATCACTGTCGGGGGGAAAGGAACCTCAGTCCATTCCTGTTGGTACCAATGGAGATACAGTATATCACTGTGGGGGGAAAGGAACCTCAGTCCATTCCTGTTGGTACCAATGGAGATACAGTATATCACTGTGGGGGGAAAGGAACCTCAGTCCATTCCGGTTGGTACCAATGGAGATACAGTATATCACTGTCGGGGGGAAAGGAACCTCAGTCCATTCCTGTTGGTACCAATGGAGATACAGTATATCACTGTGGGGGGAAAGGAACCTCAGTCCATTCCGGTTGGTACCAATGGAGATACAGTATATCACTGTCGGGGGGAAAGGAACCTCAGTCCATTCCTGTTGGTACCAATGGAGATACAGTATATCACTGTCGGGGGGAAAGGAACCTCAGTCCATTCCTGTTGGTACCAATGGAGATACAGTATATCACTGTGGGGGAAAAGGAACCTCAGTCCATTCCTGTTGGTACCAATGGAGATACAGTATATCACTGTCGGGGGGAAAGGAACCTCAGTCCATTCCTGTTGGTACCAATGGAGATACAGTATATCACTGTGGGGGAAAAGGAACCTCAGTCCATTCCTGTTGGTACCAATGGAGATACAGTATATCACTGTGGGGGGAAAGGAACCTCAGTCCATTCCTGTTGGTACCAATGAAGATACAGTATATCACTGTGGGGGGAAAGGAACCTCAGTCCATTCCTGTTGGTACCAATGGAGATACAGTATATCACTGTGGGGGAAAAGGAACCTCAGTCCATTCCTGTTGGTACCAATGGAGATACAGGATATCACTGTGGGGGGAAAGGAACCTCAGTCCATTCCTGTTGGTACCAATGGAGATACAGTATATCACTGTGGGGGAAAAGGAACCTCAGTCCATTCCTGTTGGTACCAATGGAGATACAGTATATAACTGTGGGGGGAAAGGAACCTCAGTCCATTCCTGTTGGTACCAATGAAGATACAGTATATCACTGTGGTGGGAAAGGAACCTCAGTCCATTCCTGTTGGTACCAATGGAGATACAGTATATCACTGTGGGGGGAAAGGAACCTCAGTCCATTCCGGTTGGTACCAATGGAGATACAGTATATCACTGTCGGGGGGAAAGGAACCTCAGTCCATTCCTGTTGGTACCAATGGAGATACAGTATATCACTGTGGGGGGAAAGGAACCTCAGTCCATTCCTGTTGGTACCAATGAAGATACAGTATATCACTGTGGGGGGAAAGGAACCTCAGTCCATTCCTGTTGGTACCAATGGAGATACAGTATATCACTGTGGGGGGAAAGGAACCTCAGTCCATTCCGGTTGGTACCAATGGAGATACAGTATATCACTGTCAGGGGGAAAGGAACCTCAGTCCATTCCTGTTGGTACCAATGGAGATACAGTATATCACTGTGGGGGGAAAGGAACCTCAGTCTTTTCCGGTTGGTACCAATGGAGATACAGTATATCACTGTCTGGGGGAAAGGAACCTCAGTCCATTCCTGTTG
Organism: Oncorhynchus mykiss; assembly: GCF_057628025.1. Taxonomy (NCBI): domain Eukaryota; kingdom Metazoa; phylum Chordata; class Actinopteri; order Salmoniformes; family Salmonidae; genus Oncorhynchus; species Oncorhynchus mykiss. Next base: position 15,943,071 of record NC_143042.1, read on the forward strand.
GTACCAATGGAGATACAGTATATCACTGTCGGGGGGAAAGGAACCTCAGTCCATTCCTGTTGGTACCAATGGAGATACAGTATATCACTGTGGGGGAAAAGGAACCTCAGTCCATTCCTGTTGGTACCAATGGAGATACAGTATATCACTGTGGGGGAAAAGGAACCTCAGTCCATTCCTGTTGGTACCAATGGAGATACAGTATATCACTGTGGGGGGAAAGGAACCTCAGTCCATTCCTGTTGGTACCAATGGAGATACAGTATATCACTGTGGGGGGAAAGGAACCTCAGTCCATTCCTGTTGGTACCAATGAAGATACAGTATATCACTGTGGGGGGAAAGGAACCTCAGTCCATTCCTGTTGGTACCAATGGAGATACAGTATATCACTGTGGGGGGAAAGGAACCTCAGTCCATTCCTGTTGGTACCAATGGAGATACAGTATATCACTGTGGGGGAAAAGGAATCTCAGTCCATTCCTGTTGGTACCAATGGAGATACAGTATATCACTGTGGGGGAAAAGGAACCTCAGTCCATTCCTGTTGGTACCAATGGAGATACAGGATATCACTGTGGGGGGAAAGGAACCTCAGTCCATTCCGGTTGGTACCAATGGAGATACAGTATATCACTGTCAGGGGGAAAGGAACCTCAGTCCATTCCTGTTGGTACCAATGGAGATACAGTATATCACTGTGGGGGAAAAGGAACCTCAGTCCATTCCTGTTGGTACCAATGGAGATACAGTATATCACTGTGGGGGAAAAGGAACCTCAGTCCATTCCTGTTGGTACCAATGGAGATACAGTATATCACTGTGGGGGGAAAGGAACCTCAGTCCATTCCTGTTGGTACCAATGGAGATACAGTATATCACTGTGGGGGGAAAGGAACCTCAGTCCATTCCTGTTGGTACCAATGAAGATACAGTATATCACTGTGGGGGGAAAGGAACCTCAGTCCATTCCTGTTGGTACCAATGGAGATACAGTATATCACTGTGGGGGGAAAGGAACCTCAGTCCATTCCTGTTGGTACCAATGGAGATACAGTATATCACTGTGGGGGAAAAGGAATCTCAGTCCATTCCTGTTGGTACCAATGGAGATACAGTATATCAATGTCGGGGGGAAAGGAACCTCAGTCCATTCCTGTTGTTACCAATGGAGATACAGTATATCACTGTGGGGGAAAAGGAACCTCAGTCCATTCCTGTTGGTACCAATGGAGATACAGGATATCACTGTGGGGGGAAAGGAACCTCAGTCCATTCCTGTTGGTACCAATGGAGATACAGTATATCACTGTGGGGGAAAAGGAACCTCAGTCCATTCCTGTTGGTACCAATGGAGATACAGTATATCACTGTCGGGGGGAAAGGAACCTCAGTCCATTCCTGTTGGTACCAATGGAGAGACAGTATATCACTGTGGGGGAAAAGGAACCTCAGTCCATTCCTGTTGGTACCAATGGAGATACAGTATATCACTGTGGGGGGAAAGGAACCTCAGTCCATTCCTGTTGGTACCAATGAAGATACAGTATATCACTGTGGGGGGAAAGGAACCTCAGTCCATTCCTGTTGGTACCAATGGAGATACAGTATATCACTGTGGGGGGAAAGGAACCTCAGTCCATTCCTGTTGGTACCAATGGAGATACAGTATATCACTGTGGGGGGAAAGGAACCTCAGTCCATTCCTGTTGGTACCAATGGAGATACAGTATATCACTGTGGGGGAAAAGGAACCTCAGTCCATTCCTGTTGGTACCAATGGAGATACAGTATATCACTGTGGGGGAAAAGGAATCTCAGTCCATTCCTGTTGGTACCAATGGAGATACAGTATATCACTGTCGGGGGGAAAGGAACCTCAGTCCATTCCTGTTGTTACCAATGGAGATACAGTATATCACTGTGGGGGAAAAGGAACCTCAGTCCATTCCTGTTGGTACCAATGGAGATACAGGATATCACTGTGGGGGAAAAGGAACCTCAGTCCATTCCTGTTGGTACCAATGGAGATACAGGATATCACTGTGGGGGGAAAGGAACCTCAGTCCATTCCTGTTGGTACCAATGGAGATACAGTATATCACTGTGGGGGGAAAGGAACCTCAGTCCATTCCTGTTGGTACCAATGGATATACAGTATATCACTGTGGGGGAAAAGGAACCTCAGTCCATTCCTGTTGGTACCAATGGAGATACAGTATATCACTGTGGGGGGAAAGGAACCTCAGTCCATTCCTGTTGGTACCAATGGAGATACAGTATATCACTGTGGGGGAAAAGGAACCTCAGTCCATTCCTGTTGGTACCAATGGAGATACAGTATATCACTGTGGGGGGAAAGGAACCTCAGTCCATTCCTGTTGGTACCAATGGAGATACAGTATATCACTGTGGGGGAAAAGGAACCTCAGTCCATTCCTGTTGGTACCAATGGAGATACAGTATATCACTGTGGGGGAAAAGGAATCTCAGTCCATTCCTGTTGGTACCAATGGAGATACAGGATATCACTGTCGGGGGGAAAGGAACCTCAGTCCATTCCTGTTGTTACCAATGGAGATACAGTATATCACTGTGGGGGAAAAGGAACCTCAGTCCATTCCTGTTGGTACCAATGGAGATACAGGATATCACTGTGGGGGGAAAGGAACCTCAGTCCATTCCTGTTGGTACCAATGGAGATACAGTATATCACTGTGGGGGGAAAGGAACCTCAGTCCATTCCTGTTGGTACCAATGGAGATACAGTATATCACTGTGGGGGAAAAGGAACCTCAGTCCATTCCTGTTGGTACCAATGGAGATACAGTATATCACTGTGGGGGAAAAGGAACCTCAGTCCATTCCTGTTGGTACCAATGGAGATACAGTATATCACTGTGGGGGAAAAGGAACCTCAGTCCATTCCTGTTGGTACCAATGGAGATACAGTATATCACTGTGGGGGGAAAGGAACCTCAGTCCATTCCTGTTGGTACCAATGGAGATACAGTATATCACTGTGGGGGAAAAGGAACCTCAGTCCATTCCTGTTGGTACCAATGGAGATACAGTATATCACTGTGGGGGGAAAGGAACCTCAGTCCATTCCTGTTGGTACCAATGAAGATACAGTATATCACTGTGGGGGGAAAGGAACCTCAGTCCATTCCTGTTGGTACCAATGGAGATACAGTATATCACTGTGGGGGGAAAGGAACCTCAGTCCATTCCGGTTGGTACCAATGGAGATACAGTATATCACTGTCGGGGGGAAAGGAACCTCAGTCCATTCCTGTTGGTACCAATGGAGATACAGTATATCACTGTGGGGGGAAAGGAACCTCAGTCCATTCCTGTTGGTACTAATGAAGATACAGTATATCACTGTGGGGGGAAAGGAACCTCAGTCCATTCCTGTTGGTACCAATGGAGATACAGTATATCACTGTGGGGGGAAAGGAACCTCAGTCCATTCCGGTTGGTACCAATGGAGATACAGTATATCACTGTCAGGGGGAAAGGAACCTCAGTCCATTCCTGTTGGTACCAATGGAGATACAGTATATCACTGTGGGGGGAAAGGAACCTCAGTCCATTCCGGTTGGTACCAATGGAGATACAGTATATCACTGTCGGGGGGAAAGGAACCTCAGTCCATTCCTGTTGGTACCAATGGAGATACAGTATATCACTGTCGGGGGGAAAGGAACCTCAGTCCATTCCTGTTGGTACCAATGGAGATACAGTATATCACTGTGGGGGAAAAGGAACCTCAGTCCATTCCTGTTGGTACCAATGGAGATACAGTATATCACTGTCGGGGGGAAAGGAACCTCAGTCCATTCCTGTTGGTACCAATGGAGATACAGTATATCACTGTGGGGAAAAGGAACCTCAGTCCATTCCTGTTGGTACCAATGGAGATACAGTATATCACTGTGGGGGGAAAGGAACCTCAGTCCATTCCTGTTGGTACCAATGAAGATACAGTATATCACTGTGGGGGGAAAGGAACCTCAGTCCATTCCTGTTGGTACCAATGGAGATACAGTATATCACTGTGGGGGGAAAGGAACCTCAGTCCATTCCTGTTGGTACCAATGGAGATACAGTATATCACTGTGGGGGGAAAGGAACCTCAGTCCATTCCTGTTGGTACCAATGGAGATACAGTATATCACTGTAGGGGAAAAGGAACCTCAGTCCATTCCTGTTGGTACCAATGGAGATACAGTATATCACTGTGGGGGAAAAGGAATCTCAGTCCATTCCTGTTGGTACCAATGGAGATACAGTATATCACTGTCGGGGGGAAAGGAACCTCAGTCCATTCCTGTTGTTACCAATGGAGATACAGTATATCACTGTGGGGGAAAAGGAACCTCAGTCCATTCCTGTTGGTACCAATGGAGATACAGGATATCACTGTGGGGGGAAAGGAACCTCAGTCCATTCCTGTTGGTACCAATGGAGATACAGTATATCACTGTGGGGGAAAAGGAACCTCAGTCCATTCCTGTTGGTACCAATGGAGATACAGGATATCACTGTGGGGGGAAAGGAACCTCAGTCCATTCCTGTTGGTACCAATGGAGATACAGTATATCACTGTGGGGGGAAAGGAACCTCAGTCCATTCCTGTTGGTACCAATGGAGATACAGTATATCACTGTGGGGGAAAAGGAACCTCAGTCCATTCCTGTTGGTACCAATGGAGATACAGTATATCACTGTGGGGGAAAAGGAACCTCAGTCCATTCCTGTTGGTACCAATGGAGATACAGTATATCACTGTGGGGGAAAAGGAACCTCAGTCCATTCCTGTTGGTACCAATGGAGATACAGTATATCACTGTGGGGGGAAAGGAACCTCAGTCCATTCCTGTTGGTACCAATGGAGATACAGTATATCACTGTGGGGGAAAAGGAACCTCAGTCCATTCCTGTTGGTACCAATGGAGATACAGTATATCACTGTGGGGGGAAAGGAACCTCAGTCCATTCCTGTTGGTACCAATGAAGATACAGTATATCACTGTGGGGGGAAAGGAACCCCAGTCCATTCCTGTTGGTACCAATGGAGATACAGTATATCACTGTGGGGGGAAAGGAACCTCAGTCCATTCCGGTTGGTACCAATGGAGATACAGTATATCACTGTCGGGGGGAAAGGAACCTCAGTCCATTCCTGTTGGTACCAATGGAGATACAGTATATCACTGTGGGGGGAAAGGAACCTCAGTCCATTCCTGTTGGTACTAATGAAGATACAGTATATCACTGTGGGGGGAAAGGAACCTCAGTCCATTCCTGTTGGTACCAATGGAGATACAGTATATCACTGTGGGGGGAAAGGAACCTCAGTCCATTCCGGTTGGTACCAATGGAGATACAGTATATCACTGTCAGGGGGAAAGGAACCTCAGTCCATTCCTGTTGGTACCAATGGAGATACAGTATATCACTGTGGGGGGAAAGGAACCTCAGTCCATTCCGGTTGGTACCAATGGAGATACAGTATATCACTGTCGGGGGGAAAGGAACCTCAGTCCATTCCTGTTGGTACCAATGGAGATACAGTATATCACTGTCGGGGGGAAAGGAACCTCAGTCCATTCCTGTTGGTACCAATGGAGATACAGTATATCACTGTGGGGGAAAAGGAACCTCAGTCCATTCCTGTTGGTACCAATGGAGATACAGTATATCACTGTCGGGGGGAAAGGAACCTCAGTCCATTCCTGTTGGTACCAATGGAGATACAGTATATCACTGTGGGGAAAAGGAACCTCAGTCCATTCCTGTTGGTACCAATGGAGATACAGTATATCACTGTGGGGGGAAAGGAACCTCAGTCCATTCCTGTTGGTACCAATGAAGATACAGTATATCACTGTGGGGGGAAAGGAACCTCAGTCCATTCCTGTTGGTACCAATGGAGATACAGTATATCACTGTGGGGGGAAAGGAACCTCAGTCCATTCCTGTTGGTACCAATGGAGATACAGTATATCACTGTGGGGGGAAAGGAACCTCAGTCCATTCCTGTTGGTACCAATGGAGATACAGTATATCACTGTAGGGGAAAAGGAACCTCAGTCCATTCCTGTTGGTACCAATGGAGATACAGTATATCACTGTGGGGGAAAAGGAATCTCAGTCCATTCCTGTTGGTACCAATGGAGATACAGTATATCACTGTCGGGGGGAAAGGAACCTCAGTCCATTCCTGTTGTTACCAATGGAGATACAGTATATCACTGTGGGGGAAAAGGAACCTCAGTCCATTCCTGTTGGTACCAATGGAGATACAGGATATCACTGTGGGGGGAAAGGAACCTCAGTCCATTCCTGTTGGTACCAATGGAGATACAGTATATCACTGTGGGGGAAAAGGAACCTCAGTCCATTCCTGTTGGTACCAATGGAGATACAGTATATCACTGTCGGGGGGAAAGGAACCTCAGTCCATTCCTGTTGGTACCAATGGAGATACAGTATATCACTGTGGGGGAAAAGGAACCTCAGTCCATTCCTGTTGGTACCAATGGAGATACAGTATATCACTGTGGGGGGAAAGGAACCTCAGTCCATTCCTGTTGGTACCAATGAAGATACAGTATATCACTGTGGGGGGAAAGGAACCTCAGTCCATTCCTGTTGGTACCAATGGAGGTACAGTATATCACTGTGGGGGGAAAGGAACCTCAGTCCATTCCTGTTGGTACCAATGGAGATACAGTATATCACTGTGGGGGGAAAGGAACCTCAGTCCTTTCCTGTTGGTACCAATGGAGATACAGTATATCACTGTCTGGGGAAAAGGAACCTCAGTCCATTCCTGTTGGTACCAATGGAGATACAGTATATCACTGTCGGGGGGAAAGGAACCTCAGTCCATTCCTGTTGTTACCAATGGAGATACAGTATATCACTGTGGGGGAAAAGGAACCTCAGTCCATTCCTGTTGGTACCAATGGAGATACAGTATATCACTGTCGGGGGGAAAGGAACCTCAGTCCATTCCTGTTGTTACCAATGGAGATACAGTATATCACTGTGGGGGAAAAGGAACCTCAGTCCATTCCTGTTGGTACCAATGGAGATACAGGATATCACTGTGGGGGGAAAGGAACCTCAGTCCATTCCTGTTGGTACCAATAGAGATACAGTATATCACTGTGGGGGGAAAGGAACCTCAGTCCATTCCTGTTGGTACCAATGGAGATACAGTATATCACTGTCGGGGGGAAAGGAACCTCAGTCCATTCCTGTTGGTACCAATGGAGATACAGTATATCACTGTGGGGGAAAAGGAACCTCAGTCCATTCCTGTTGGTACCAATGGAGATACAGTATATCACTGTGGGGGAAAAGGAACCTCAGTCCATTCCTGTTGGTACCAATGGAGATACAGTATATCACTGTGGGGGGAAAGGAACCTCAGTCCATTCCTGTTGGTACCAATGGAGATACAGTATATCACTGTGGGGGAAAAGGAACCTCAGTCCATTCCTGTTGGTACCAATGGAGATACAGTATATCACTGTGGGGGAAAAGGAACCTCAGTCCATTCCTGTTGGTACCAATGGAGATACAGTATATCACTGTGGGGGAAAAGGAACCTCAGTCCATTCCTGTTGGTACCAATGGAGATACAGTATATCACTGTGGGGGAAAAGGAACCTCAGTCCATTCCTGTTGGTACCAATGGAGATACAGTATATCACTGTGGGGGAAAAGGAATCTCAGTCCATTCCTGTTGGTACCAATGGAGATACAGGATATCACTGTCGGGGGGAAAGGAACCTCAGTCCATTCCTGTTGTTACCAATGGAGATACAGTATATCACTGTGGGGGAAAAGGAACCTCAGTCCATTCCTGTTGGTACCAATGGAGATACAGGATATCACTGTGGGGGGAAAGGAACCTCAGTCCATTCCTGTTGGTACCAATGGAGATACAGTATATCACTGTGGGGGGAAAGGAACCTCAGTCCATTCCTGTTGGTACCAATGGAGATACAGTATATCACTGTGGGGGAAAAGGAACCTCAGTCCATTCCTGTTGGTACCAATGGAGATACAGTATATCACTGTGGGGGGAAAGGAACCTCAGTCCATTCCTGTTGGTACCAATGGAGATACAGTATATCACTGTGGGGGAAAAGGAACATCAGTCCGTTCCTGTTGGTACCAATGAAGATACAGTATATCACTGTGGGGGGAAAGGAACTTCAGTCCATTCCTGTTGGTACCAATGGAGATACAGTATATCACTGTGGGGGAAAAGGAACATCAGTCCATTCCTGTTGGTACCAATGAAGATACAGTATATCACTGTGGGGGGAAAGGAACTTCAGTCCATTCCTGTTGAAACCAATGAGGATGGATGGGACTAAAAGTAGGTTAGATAAGGTAGGATATAGGTTTTGATTGATGCAGGGATTAGGCTGGGGCAAGTTTAGTGTTTTGATGGTGCTTGTGGATGAGGTTTGGGCTAGTCTACCAAAGTATTCATAGATTTGGGAGGCGTGATTCATTCCCTTCAGGCCAGAAAGCTCCAGCCGTTCCCTCCCCATCCCAACACCTCAACAATAAGTGGATAAATAGGAAAGACCACAGCACCACACAACTCATATTGTGCCATGTATAGGCTACAGACTGTACATGACCTGCTCAAGATCTATTTCCTGGATGGAGAATGGGTAAACATTACCTCTTACACATGGCTATGGCAGCTCAGCTGATAAACAACGCGGTGGAACGCATTCAGAGTTTGCCAAGTCCACACGCACACACACACGCACACACACACACACACACGCACACACGCACACACGCACACACACACACACGCACACACACACACACACGCACACGCACGCACGCACGCACGCACACACGCACACACACACAAATATGTCAGGTAAAAGCGTGGACTGTAGTTCACACACCAGCTGTTTACGCCTGTCAGGAGCCATAAAAACAAAGTCACTCTGACAAAAAAAACGAAAACTATGAAATCCCATATGGTTTCTCTATCCCTCTGTGTCAATATATTTCTCCCTACTTTCCTCCATCTCGCTCTCTCTCCCTTCTCTCTCCCTCCCCATTTTCTCTCCCTCCCTCTCTGTCCCCCTTCCCTCTCCTCTCTCTTAGCCTCTCTCTCCCTCCTTCTCTCTCTCCTCTCCTCTAAACAGTGTGCCGTATGGCCCTGGCAGAGGATGATAGATAATTCTACAAGCTGACTATAACGCTCATTAAACACAAATCTACCGCCATAGAAAAATAGTGTTTCAGATGTGTCAGTCAGTCTGTGGCGATGCGGAGAGCACCTTGGTGAGTCTCATTCTATTTTCTCTTTGATATTGCGGGACGTCAATCAACGCCTTGGCCACCATTCAAACCTTTAGTTTGATGAGTATAGTTCTGGAGTTGGGATGCTGTAAGAACAATGGGTTTCAACCTGTTTACAGACAGACAACCATGTAATGATCACTTTACAATGATATGGATAGATACTGGTCTGGAACTGACCCAAAAATTGATTTATTTCAGCACATCTTTGCTCAAATCAATGTTGCAGTGTTCGTGTGAGACTTTGCATGGCCCATCAATTCATAGAGTACCGTGGATGTTAGTCATAGTTTTGGTTGATACTGTAATTAGTCACTGTTGAGTGAAGACTCATTTAAATGCAGTAAGATGTAAACTATTCTGAGCGCCTGTGAAAACCTGTTTTAAGAAATGAGACTCATTGCCATTTGCAGGCAAGTGGGACATGCAGGCTGCTCGCACGCACGCACGCACGCACTCTCTCTCACTCTCACACACACACACACACACACACACACACACACACACACACACGTCTGTTTAACATGTCAATTTTATCTCCTGTCGGGGCCTATAAATATGTCATACTATAATGTCAGACTAATTTGGTTTCTTTTTCTATGAGTTATCATTTACATACTGTAGATTTCATTCATTGTTTATTTCAAATTGTTTATTTGTGGTGCCAGTGGTTTAAGGCAGTTTCTTGTTATTTGTTTAAGTGCTTTCACTCTCAGAATTCTGAAGAGGTACTTATCAGAGTGGAGGGCCAGCGCATGAGGGGTTCTTCCCAGGAGTATCTGTTCTGGATTTAGAGAAAGTGAGCATTTGAACATATCATCCAATACTTTGTATACTTCGGTCCAGAAATGATTAAGGACTGAGCATGAGCTCTCCCCATGGTTACGCCAGCAACTTGGTGTGATGTTGATTGTATTAAAGGATTTAGTAAAAATCTTGACTGAATTTTCCAAGAGTATTCTCTCCAGAGTAGAGAGTTGGTTGTCTTGGATGTGTTTCTAGATAGTCCTCTTGGGTTATTACAATTTGCAGCTTGTCTTCCCAATTTGTTACCACTATAATACTCTCATCTTTTGTTTCTTCTCCGATAGTTCTGTATATGTGCCCTAGCACATTCTTGGCAATTACCTTGATATATGTCTTCGCTATGCATCTAATTAAAGGATGTATATCACAAAGCGTTTTATTAGGTCTCTCTGATAGCTTCTTACTTGTCAATAACTGTACAGGTGAGAGTTCTAGAGGTTGTACTTCTTTTGTACCAGCCCCTTGTCTGTTAACATCTAATAAAACGTGGTCAGTCCTTTTTCAGCCCATCATTTAAATGTATCATCAGTTTTGCATGGCTTAAAGTCATCCCTCCACTACATTTTCTCACATGTAGATCAGGTCTGTTTGGATGCATTGTGTTTCGGGGATCTTTGTCCAGACCTTTTATAGTGCTATTTATACAGGTATTTTCTACCTTCCTAGTTTGTGTATTGATTGTCTTCATAAATATAGTTGTCCTGGTTTTTCCATTTGTTGGATTTCTATCTGTCTCCATTTAGCTGTTGATGCCAGGTTCATCCATATAACAATATATTTTCGTTGGGTGGCTTTGTAGTAATTCATTAGGTTTGGTAGTTTACATTGTTTGATTGTTTTATGTTTGACACTGGTTTTTCTTCCTCCCCAAATACATTTACTCAGGAGTCTGACCTATTGTTTCAAAGTGTTTGGATTAATAGTTATTGGTAGATTCTGGAACAGGAATACAGATCTTGGGAGGAAATTCATTTTAATAGTTTCAATTCTTCCTGTTATTGTAACTAATATCCAAATCAAATCAAATCAACATTTTGTGGTCACATACACAGGATTAGCAGATGTTGATGCGAGTGTAGCGAAATGCTTGTGCTTCTAGTTCCAACAGTGCAGTAATATCTAACAAGTAATCTAACAATTTCACAACAACTACCTTATACACACAAGTGTAAAGGGATGAATACATATAAATATATGAATGGGCAATGGCCGAACGGCATAGGCAAGAGGCAGTAGATGGTATAGAGTACAGTATATACATACGAGATGAGTAATGTAGGGTATGTAAACATTATATAAAGTTGCATTGTTTAAAGTGACTAGTGATACATTTATTACATCCAATTTTTAATTATTAAAGTAGCTAGAGATTTGAGTCAGTATGTTGGCAGCAGCCACTCAATGTTAGTGATAACTGTTTAACAGTCTGATGGCCTTGAGATAGAAGCTGTTTTTTAGTCTCTCCGTCCCAGCTTTGATGCACCTGTACTGAACTTGCCTTCTGGATGATAGCCTTCCTGTGACATCAGGTGGTGTAGGTGTCCTGGAGGGCAGGTAGTTTGCTCCCGGTGAGCAGTGGCCGTACCAGGTGGTGATACATCCCAACAGGATGCTCTTGATTGTGCATCTGTAAAAGTTTGTGAGTGTTTTTGGTGACAAGCCAAATTTCTTCAGCCTCCTGAGGTTGAAGAGGCGCTATTGCGCCTTCAGAAAGTCAGTCAGAAAGTCCAGGACCCAGTTGCACAGGGCGAGGTCCAGACCTAGGGTCTCGAGCTTAATGACGAGTTTGGTGGGTACTATGGTGTTAAATGCTGAGCTGTAATCGATTAACAGAATTCTTACATAGGTATTCCTCTTGTCCAGATGGGTTAGGGCAGTGTGCAGTGTGATTGCGATTGCGTAGTCTGTGGACCTATTGGGGCGGGAAGCAAATTGGAGTGGGTCTAGGGTGTCAGATAGGGTGGATGTGATATGATCCTTGACTAGTCTTTCAAAGCACTTCATGATGACGGAAGTGAGTGCTACGGGGCAATAGTCGTTTAGCTCAGTTACCTTAGCTTTCTTGAGAACAGGAACAATGGTGGCCCTCTTGAAGCATGTGGGAACAGCAGACTGGGATAGGGATTGATTGAATATGTCCGTAAACACACCAGCCAACTGGTCTGCGCATGCTCTGAGGACGCAGCCGGGGATACCGTCTGGGCCGGCAGCCTTGCGAGGATTAACACGTTTAAATGTTTTACTCACGTTGGCTGCGGTGAAGGAGAGCCTGCATGTTGTGGTAGCGGGCCGTGTCAGTGGCGCTGTAACATCCTCAAAGCAAGCAAATAAGTTGTTTAGTCTGTCTGGGAGCAAGACATTGTTGTCTGCGACGGGGCTGGTTTTCTTTTTGTAGTCCGTGATTGACTGGAGACCCTGCCACGTACATCTCGTGTCTGAGCTGTTGAATTGTGACTGTACTTTGTCTCTAAAGTGACGCTTAGCTTGTTTGATTGCCTTGTGGAGGGAATAGCTACACTGTTTGTATTTGGTCATGCTTCCGATCGCCTTGCCATGATTAAAAGCAGTGGTTCGCGCTTTCAGTTTTGAGCAAATGCTGCCATAAATCCACGGTTTCTGGTTGGGGAAGGTTTTGATAGTCACCGTGGGTACAACATCACAGATGCACTTGCTAATAAACTCACTCACTGAATCAGCGTATACATCAATGTTGTTGTCATGCTATCTGGAACATAGCCTAGTCCACGTGATCGAAGCAATCTTGAAGCATGGAATCAGATTGGTCGGACCAGCGCTGAACAGACGTGAGCACGGGCGTTTCCTGTTTTAGTTTCTGTCTATAGGCTGGGAGCAACAAAATGGAGTCGTGGTCAGATTTGCCAAAAGGAGGCCGAGGGAGGGCTTTGTACGTGTCGCGAAAGTTAGAGTAGCAATGATGCAGGATTGTAATACACGGCTGTGATTATAATTGAAGAGAATTCTCTTGGTAGATACTGCGGTCGGCGTTTGATTGTCAGGGATTCTAGGTCAGGTGAACAAAAGGACTTGAGTTCCTGTATGTTGTTATGATCATAAGGCATACACCCCCGCCCTTCTTCTTACCAGAGAGATGTTTGTTTCTGTCGGCGAGATGCGTGAAGAAACCGGGTGGCCATACCGACTCTGATAACGTATCCCGAGTGAACCATGTTTCCGTGAAACAGAGAATGTTCCAATCTCTGATGTCTCTCTGGAATTTCATCTACCTTGTTGTCAAGAGACTGGACATTGGCGAGTAGTATACTCGGGAGTGGTGAGCGATGTGCCCATCTATGGAGCCTTACCAGAAGACCGCTCCGTCTGCCCCTTCTGCGGCGCCATTGTTTTGGGTCGCCTACTGGGATCCGATCCATTGTCCCGGGTGGTGGTCCAAACAGAGGATCCGCTTCGGGAAAGTCGTATAACTGGTCGTAATGTTGGTAAGTTGACGTTGCTCTTATATCCAATAGTTCCTCCCGGCTGTATGTAATAAGACTTAAGATTTATTGGGGTAACAGTGTAAAAAATTATACAATAAAAAACAAAATACTGCACAGTTTCCTAAGAACGCGAAGCAGAACGCTGATACACAAGAACTATACCAACTGGTGAGTGAACATGGGAGGGTGACATTAAAAGGGGAGGAAATGATGAAGGTCATGAAGTCCAGGTGTGAATCATAATGATTAACATATGCGCGTAATGATGAGGGACCGGTGTGCGCAATAATGAGGGACCGGTGTGCGTAATGATGAGGGACCGGTGTGCGTAATGATGAGGGACCGGTGTGCGTAAAAATGAGGGACCGGTGTGCACAATGATGAGGGACCGGTGTGCACAATGATGAGGGACCGGTGTGCGTAATGATGAGGGACCGGTGTGCGTAATGATGAGGGACCGGTGTGCGTAATGATGAATCCCATGACCAGTGGTTAGTACTCTGGCGACGTTGTACGCCAGAGTGGAAAAGCAGGACCAGATGTGACAACATCATTTAAACATTCATAGTGTAGGTTGGAAAAAGTATGTGAACCCCGAGGCTAATGACGTCTAGGCTAATTGGACTCAGGAGTCAACTAACCTGGAGTCAAATCAATTGGACGAGATTGGAGATTTTGGTTAGAGCTGCCCTTCCCCATAAAAAACTCACAAATTTGACTTTGCTATTCACAAGAAGCATTGCCTGATGTGAACCATGCCTCGTACAAAAGAGGTATCAGAAGACCTATGATTACGAATGGTTGCCTTGCATGAACCTGGAAAGGGTTACAAAAGTATCTTTAAAAGTCAGTCCACGGCAGGACAAATTGTAGAAATTTCAGCACTGTTGCTACTCTCCCTAGAATTGTCTGTCCTGCAAATATGACTGCAAGAGCACAGCGCAGAATGCTCAATGAGGTTAAGAAGAATCCTAGAGTGTCCACTAAAAACCTACAGACACCATGGAAGAAGCCACTGCTTTCCAAAAGAGCACCTGGATGTTCCACAGCGCTACTGGCAAAATTATTCTGTGGACAGATTAAACTAAAGTTGTGCTGTTTGGAAGGAACACACAACACTATGTGTAGAGAAAAAAAGGCACAGGACACAAACATCAAAAGCTCATCCCAACTGTAAAGTATGGTGGGGGAGCGTCATGGTTTGGGGCTGCTTTGCTGCCTCAGGGCCTGGACAACTTGCTATCATCGACAGAAAAATGAATTTATCAAGTTTATCAAGACATTTTGCACAAGAATGTAAGGTTGTCTGTCTGCCAATTGAAGCTCAACAGAAGTTAGGTGATGCAACAGGACAACAACCCCAAAAAATCAACAACAGAAGAAGAAGTAAATACGCCTTCTGGAGTGGCCCAGTCAGTCTTGACCTCAACCCGATTGAGATGCTGTGGCATGACCACAAGAGAGCGGTTCACACCATACATCCCAAGAATATTGTGGAACTGAAACAGTAAAGAGGAATGGTCCAAAATTCCTCCTGACCGTTGTGCAGGTCTGATACGCAACTACAAAAAACGTTTGTTTGAGATTATTGCTGCCAAAGGAGGGACAACCTGTTATTAAATCCAAGGGTTCACATACTTTTTCCAACCTACACTGTGCATGTTTACATGGTTACTAGTTTAAGCAGACTGTGTTTGTCTATTGTTGGGACTTAGATGAAGATCAAATATAATTTTATGACCACTTTATGCAGAAACCAAGGTAATTCACTCCGATTCAGGAGGCTGAAGAAACTTGGCTTGTCACAACATTTTACAGATGCACAATCGAGAGCATCCTGTAGGGCTGTATCACCTCCTGGTAAGGCAACTGCTCACAACCACAAGGCTCTCCAGAGGGTAGTGCGGTCTGCACAACTCATCACCGGGGGCAAACTACCTGCCCTCCAGGACACCTACAGCACCTGACCTCACAGGAAGGCCAAAAAGATCATCAAGGACAACAACCACCCGAGCCACCGCCTGTTCACCCCGTTATCATCCAGAAGGCGAGGTCAGTACAGGTGCATCAAAGCTGGGACTGAGAGATTGAAGAACAGCTTCTATCTCAAGGCCATCAGACTGTTAAACAGCCATCACTAACATAGAGAGGCTGCTGCCAACATACAGACTCAAATCTCTGGCCACTTTAATAAATGTAATACATTGATTTAATAAAAGTATCACTAGTCACTTTAAATAATGCCACTTTAATAATGTTCTACATTACTCTACTGCATCTTGCCTATGCCGCACGGCCATCACTCATCCAAATATTTACATATTACATATTCTTATTCATCCCTTTACATTTGTGTGTGTATAAGGTAGTCGTTGTGAATTAGTTAGATTACTTGTTAGATATTACTGCACTGTCGGAACTAGAAGCACAAGCGTTTTGCTACACTCGCATTAACATTTGCTAACCATGTGTATGTGACCAATAACATTTGATTTGATTTGAGGATTCGCATACTTTTTCTTCCCACTGTAAATTCTGAGCCCCACCCGTGACCCGATTAGAGAAGCGATTTTTCTCTGCAAGCCGACTCACCCGCATAGATTTGTTCCGAGAGCCACCAAATAACATAACAATTCATTTGATTGTTTTCATGAGTGGGCTATTATTCCCCTCCCTGCATTAAATCATTTGTCTGCATGTCTGTCATGATGGAGACCAGGCAGTGAATTATCCGGTTTAGTTATGTTTAATAACTCTTAAATCAGACAATTAACATGCAGTCCACCGAGCTACTATCTGCTAGTCCCTACTGCTAGGTTGGTCATATCTGGTTATGAGGATGACATGCATAACCAATCAATTAGGGAGATATCTATCAGACATCACTACAATGTCTATTCAACATTTGGATAAAAGGAAACCATGCCATGAGTAAAGAACAATATCTTTTTATTTTCACAATGAGATGTGGCACATTGACAACTCAAATCGCTCTTAAAAAAGGGCCTCCTAATTAGCCTTCTTAGCTACCGAGCCAACATAACAAAACAAGACCTTTACATTCAAAATTGTTTTGAAAATCAAATAGTTTAATTGAAAATTAAATAAACAATTCTCAGAATCGAATATACATAAATGCTTTTATTTAGCAGGCCATACTCAAAAGTTTTACCAGCCAGTGTCACGCCCTGACCTTAGAGAGCCGTTTTATTTCTCTATGGTGAGGTCAGGGTGTGACCTGAGCCAACTCCCCGGGCTTACTGTGGGGAGAGAGTGACTAGTCAGGCACCATGTTATGCGCCTCTGCGCCGCGTGTCACCGGTGTGCATGCACAGCCCGGTGCGCTCTGTGCCAGCTCCTCGCATTTGTCGAGCTAGAGTGGGCATTCAGCCAGGAAGAGTGGTGTCAGCTCTACGCTCCAGACCTCCAGTGCGCCTCCTCGGCCCAGTGTACCTTGCGCCGGCTCTACTCACAGTGTCTCCGGTGCGCTTTCACAGCCCAGTGCGTCCTGTGCCAACGCCCCGCAGTTGCCGGGCTAGGATGAGCAACCAGCCAGGACGGGTTGTGCCAGCTCTGCGCTCCAGACCTCCAGTGTAGCTCCACGAACACAGCCTCCAGTGATGATCCAAGGCACGAAGCCTCCAGTGATGATCCAAGGCACGAAGCCTCCAGTGATGATCCAAGGCACGAAGCCTCCAGTGATGATCCATGACCCGAAGCCTCCAGTGATGATCCATGGCACGAAGCCTCCAGTGATGATCCATGGCACGAAGCCTCCAGTGATGATCCATGGCACGAAGCCTACAGTGATGATCCATGGCACAAAGCCTCCAGTGATGATCCATGGCACGAAGCCTCCAGTGATGATCCATGGCACGAAGCCTCCAGTGATGATCCATGGCACGAAGCCTCCAGTGATGATCAATGGCACGAAGCCTCCAGTGATGATCCATGGCCCGGAGCCTGCAGTAAGGATCCATGGCACAAAGCCTCCAGCGACGGTCTCCAGTCCGGAGCCTCCAGCGACGGTCCCCAGTCCGAAGCCGCCAGCGACAGTCCCCAGTCCGGAGCCTCCAGCGACGGTCTCCAGTCCGAAACCTCCAGCGACGGTCCCCAGTCCGGGGCCTTCAACGAGGGTCCCCAGTCCGGAGCCTGCATCGACGGTCTCCAGCCTCTGGCGACGGTCTCCAGTCATGGGCCTGCGGCAAGGGTCCCCAGTCCGGGGCCCGCGGCGAGGGTCCCCGCACCAGAGGCGCCACCAAGGTGGGGGGAGCCAGAGGAGGAGCGGGGGCTATGCCCCGAACCAGAGCTGCCGCCAAGGGTAGATGCCCACCCGGACCCGCCCCTATAGGTTCAGGTTTGCGGCCGGGAGTCAGCACCTTTGGGGGGGGGGGGGGGGGGGGGTACTGTCCTTGTCCATCTAATGGGTTGTAGTCCTTGTCCATCTAATGGGTTGTAGTCCTTGTCCATCTAATGGGTTGTAGTCCTTGTCCATCTAATGGGTTGTAGTCCTTGTCCATCTAATGGGTTGTAGTCCTTGTCCATCTAATGGGTTGTAGTCTAATGGGTTGTAGTCCTTGTCCATCTAATGGGTTGTAGTCCTTGTCCATCTAATGGGTTGTAGTCCTTGTCCATCTAATGGGTTGTAGTCCTTGTCCATCTAATGGGTTGTAGTCCTTGTCCATCTAATGGGTTGTAGTCCTTGTCCATCTAATGGGTTGTAGTCCTTGTCCATCTAATGGGTTGTAGTCTAATGGGTTGTAGTCCTTGTCCATCTAATGGGTTGTAGTCCTTGTCCATCTAATGGGTTGTAGTCCTTGTCCATCTAATGGGTTGTAGTCCTTGTCCATCTAATGGGTTGTAGTCCTTGTTACATTAGTCATTTTCATGTGAGCTAGAATAGCCATTGAAACTATACTTGTCAACGTATTCTCACGTGGGGGGGGATGAAACATACGTTTCAGGACCACACAAATAATGGACAAATAATTCCCTGATCCACTGGGTGAGTGGCTGCCTCACCACTCACAGAATGGAATTTGCAACACAACGCCACACAACAAGCTCTTGGGTTTGTACTTTAAAAAAAAATCTTGTTTTAAAACATTTTCTGACTCGCAATATAATTGTTCTGAACCGCAAGCCGACCCGCAGGCTGAAATAATGTTTTCATTGAACCTGCCAGCTGATTTCTGTGCAGTTCAACCGCAGGGAAACACGGATATATGACCTGATGCAGGAATCTAAGACACACACACATAAAGGGTGAAATATGAGCTATTAAAGCTGTGTGATGGATAGTGATGGTGACACCAGCTGTCAGTGAGCATCAGCCTCGGGCACGATCGCCGTGACAACCACGACACCGACCCCTTAGAGAGATTAGAATCATCCGCCACACACCTGACACAGAACGCACACACAACGCACACACACCTCGACACCGTGACACTGGCTCTGTCAGCTGACCTCCATCATCATCATCATCATCATGGTGAGGAGAGGGGGAGAGGAGAAAGATTGGGAGGAGAAAGAGAGAGAGAGTGGAAGAGAGGAATGGAAGTGAGACTAGGAGAGGGCAGGATAAAGGAGCCAAATGAAAGAAGGAGAGTATGGGAAAGGAGAGAGACCCTAGGAGAGGAATGAGAGGAGAGTGGAATAGGGGAATAGAGTTGATAGCTGGGCTAGGTTTGATCTGTGGGTCTTTCTACCAATCACAGTCATTAGTGTTCTTCCTCTCGACTCTTGAGTTTGGCAGGCCCAGATTATATACATCTAACACTCACCCCAACTACAACCACGGTCTGCACAATCACCAGCAACTATCATTTAGCACTTCAGAGATCACCCGTGTGTGTGTGTGCTTGGGAGGATTGGGGAATTTCCTAATCTTAATGATTGACACAATAGGCCTTGTCATTATAAAAAAACTTCTCCCACACATGTTCGCTGTTGTCATCAGAAAACAAAGAAACAGCCCATAATTAAACATGGGACGGATGACAAATAGTCACTGGCCTCAGACCGCACACACACTCTGAAATCCATACACTCGTAGAAAGAATCTGCTATCTAGAATGACACTTGAGCAATGCAGTTAACTTAGGGATCGGCGTCCTGTCAGCGGGACAGTTGTAAATCATGCAGCGCCTTGAGAGCGCAGAGTTTTTAGAGAAACAACAAATATCGGTACTTAAAAGTGTCATATCGGCTGAAAGCTTAAATTATTGTTAATATAACTGCACTGTCCAATTTACAGTAGCTACTGTGAAAAAAATGCCATGCTATTGTTTGAGGAGAGCTCTTAACAACAAAACACTTTTTTCACTGCGATAGGATTGATAAATTCACCACTGAAGGTGAAATGTGTACTTAAATCAGAGCAAGATTTCAGAATGTATCATCCCAAGGGCCCCAGAGATAACATGAAGTGTTGTTCTGTTAGATAAAATCCTTTTTCATATCCTAAAAAGGTCCATATAAGCATGCACGATCGATTTTGTATTTCCACTCGTTCACTTTGCAAAGATAGGAATCTGTGAAAATCTCACCCTAAACGCTGTTTCAACCAGTCAAATCACATCCATATGTATTCCTCAGAGATCCTAGAATTTAACCAGTCTTCACTATATTATTAGGAGGGTAGAATTTAACCTGTCTTCACTATATTATTAGGAGGGTAGTATATCCTATAGGACACCAAATTTGGTCAGAGCACGCCGATGACGCGGACAATCTTCATTTGATTGACTGTAGCTTTGTCAAATGAGCACCAACCGGGGTCAAACAAAGCTAGCTAGATAGCCAATGAGCTGGGCTTTACGGGAATATCTGGAGACCCTGTATCTGTCGCAAAATGTAGACACTAGCCTTTTGCGACAGCATGCCTTTTCCTTTTGGACAAACATTATAAGAATATTCAGACTTATGAAGTTATGAAAACTGGTTGTTAAGCAAATGTTGAACTTACAATATGGATACTAATACTAGAAAAGCTAAATCAAAGTCCAAGTATATATTCTCTTGTATTTCAAAGATGGTGGTAGAAATTTTTTTTTTTTATTTGTATTTCTTTCTACCAGATCTATTGTGTTATATTATCCTACATTCAGTTCACATTTCCACTAACTTAAGTGTTTCCTTTCAAATGGTACCACGAATATGCATATCCTTGCTGCATAGCCTGAGCTACAGGCAGTTAGATTTGGTATGTCATTTTAGACGAAAATTGAAAAAAAGGGGGCTATCCCTAAACCCCAACAACAACTGCTCCCCGGGTGCCGATGACGTTGATTAAGGCAGCCTCCCCCCGCACCTCTCTGATTCAGAGGGGTTGGGTTAAATGTGGAAGACACATTTCAGTTGAATGTGTTCAGTTGTGCAATTGACTAGGTATCCCCTTTCCCTTCCTCCTTTCCCTAAAAGGGTTCTTCAGCTGTCCCCATAAGAGAACCATTCGAAGAATCCTTTTTGGTTCCAGGTAGAAACCTTTTGGGTCCCATGTAGAACTCTTTCCACAGAGGGCTCTACCCGGAACCAAAAAGAGTTCTCCTATGGGGACAGTCGAATAACCATTTTGGAACCCTTTTTTAAAAAGTGTACCTGCTACAATGGACCAAAGGGCTGATAGTGTATGATACTGTAGGTAGACACACTATGTGGGCTTCTCTACTCTAGATGATACTACTCTAGTAGAATGATGATGAGTCCCCATTGAACTGTGTAACGTTGCACTACGAGTGAACTCCGACAGCAGCTGAGTGCCTAGGGGAACAAAGCTCCTCTGTAGGGAAGTCCCACAGAATGAATCCCCTTTATGAAGACAACGCACAGCGTCTGGAAGGCCTGTTTCACACACTCCACACACACACACAGACAGGAACACACTGAACACATTACACACTAGTCTTGACGACGTGGGCTAGTGTGGCATCATCAAAAGGGATAGTGATAGTGACCACTAGATGATGTGACGATGACTGGGGAACTGTATTGTAGGCCCACTCATGTGTTTAACAGTATCGTGTTCAGAAGGAGCAAACAGAAGACGTTTTGAAATGTTGCCAAAAGTGACTGTTCTTATTGGAGTTGTTCATGTAGTGCCTGATCTGATTCAAAACGTCTTCTCCCATCCGCTTCTACTGAGCATGGATGACACTGTTGTTAGTAGCCTACATGGTTAAGTTACTGGAAATACTGTCTTTCTAACCTACTTTTTACTATTGAGGGCTATTGTGCAGCCAAATTGTGCTGACTGGTCGCATCATGTTTGAAAATGACCAACTGATGTTTGGTTGCATTTCCTGTCAATACATTTTCAATATAGGTGCTCATGTTACATACGGAGATGTACCAATAACCAATATGCTGCTGATTGGATCCTGTCATGGTTTTGCTTCCTCACCCAATGTAAGTGAAATTTCAGCAGGTCATGTTTTCATTTCTTCGTCTATTTGCGGGCATTTACAGAAATGTATTCTGGGACAATTCTCCCATTCACTGCCAATTTCGAGGCAATTCCCCCTAGCAAATGAGAGATGGAGAAGGGAATGTAACTATTACAGCTGGTTAAGTGCTGAATGAGGTGTGTGTGTATTTATGACTTTGTGTGTGTGTGTTTGGAGAGAGTTAGAGAGATGGAGAGAGGCAAAGTCATAGAGGGAGAGAGAGTGGTTTGGTTTCTGTGCAACAGTTAATCATGGATGAGGATTGTCATCTTTAACGGCTGTCAATTAAAAGCTAATTAGAGGAAGTGAACTCGGCTAGAACTGCCATCTCTGTCGATCCGTCGTCACACAGCTGTCACACGCACACACACAGAAGCATACGCACAAGCACACACACACACCTCTGTCCAGCCTAACATGTTGTGAGCCTGCCATCATTCTGCCCAGGGAGGACAAAGCAGGTGTTTGTTGTCTCCCTCATACCAAATCAGGTCTGAAAAGTCTAAATGAATGACACTCTCACCCTCTTATCTGTCCATGGAGTACGGCCTAATCACAGAATTACAGACGGGCATGGACGGAAAGGGAGGAAAGAAAAGAGAGAGAGAATGAGAGCCCAGCAGACGGAGAGATGTCTCACACAGAGAAACAGGGATAGAGGCGGAGGGAGCGAGAGAGAAGAAGGGAAATAGGAAAGTAAGGAGCGAGAGAGAGAACGGGAAGAAGTGGGAAAGAGAGCGAGAGCCCGTGTGAGGAGCAGAGGGAGGGGCCAAGTGATGATGGTGAATGGCGCTCGGTGTTATTAGAGGTCATCTCTGTGGATTACGCAGACAGAGTTCACGGTACACAGGAACCAGGCAATTTACCTCCATGAAAAATAGATGAAGACCTGGAATGAAGTGACAGATGCACTTAGAGAGAGAGAAAAGCTGGAGAGAAAACACTGATGGAGGTTGGGAGATTATGGAGGGTGGGTGTGGAGGGTGTGTGTAATGTGTGTGAGTGTAATGCGTGTGTAATGTGTGTGTAGCGGGGGTTCGTTCCCTCATTTTGTTGACTGAAGACAATTTGCTTTTGACAGCAGATGTTGGATGACCTCACCAGTGCCCCTATTAGAGACTGAGCCCAGCTATGACTGGCAGATCTTAACACATACAGGAACACACACACAGCGATCCAGCATGCACACACACACACGCGCACGCACGCACACACACACAGAGACTCACACGTCCCACAAGTCCACACGTCCACCCGCCTACACCTCCGCACGCCCATCCGCCCGCCCGCCAGCCCGCACTCACACACACACACACACACACACACACACACACACACACACAAACACACACAGGAAGGGGAACATGGGTGAGCTTAACACACACCCACACATCAAACTCTGAGATAGAGTGTGAAGCGCCGTGAAAATGTCTGGAGTCATTCTCCCAGCAGGGTCCTCTGTTATAACAGTAAAAACATCCCACTGAATGTCTTTGTTTTTACATTCATATGAGAGACAAAAGAGAATTGGAGACAGGTGGTAATGCTCCGACAGAGCCCTCCGCCGCCGGCAACATCTGAAAACATTTAGGGCCTGTCACAGACGGGAACAGACAAATACACCAGCTCAATCTACTGTTCCACTGCTTTACTGCTGCTTGTAACACCACCCATTCTACAGACACACCACAGGTTCCCTCGGTAGACTTTGCAGCTGAAACACCTGACTGTCAATATGCAAATGATACAGGACCAGCCTGCTTTCTATTCTTCCGTGTTGGGTGCGTGCGCTTTGCCTTGTGAGTATCTACGAAGAAGCATGCACACACACAGACGCCATGTTTCAATAAACAACCAGGCCTGTAACGGAGTTGATTAAAACAGACGGGCCTTTCCCCTGTCCCTCCCAGGCCATCGCCCTAAAGCCTGTTTGTATAACGGCAACACTGTCGATGGGGAGAGAGGTGTCATTGCCAACAAAGGGTATATAACAAAGTATTGAGATAAACTTTTGTTATTGACCAAATACTTATTTTCCACCATAATTTGCAAATAAATTCATTAAAAGTCCTACAATGTGATTTTCTGGATTTTTTTTCTCATTTTGCCTGTCATAGTTGAAGTGTACCTATGATGAAAATTACAGGCTTCTCTCATCTTTTTAAGTGGGAGAACTTGCACAATTGGTGGCTGACTAAATACTTTTTTGCCCCACTGTATATCCTTTCTGTGTCCTCTGAATATTTCATGTCCCTCGGAGGCCTCATGTTTTATTGAGCCGCAGATCAAGTCCCAACCAAGGGGAATGTATTACATTATGCACCATCATTTATAAATGACCACCAGTCAATGTCTGCCCTTATACATAACACACGCTAAACAGCCCCCTCATCACCATCCACACTGTCACTGCTACCAGGGATGAGGAGACGGACACACAGACACACTCCTCCATCCACAGACCGCAGCTTCAAAAATAATAGTTTGAAAGATTCTATTAAAAAGGGAATGTAGGGGTCATGCGAGCTAGCTTGGTGAAGAGGGAGTGTGATGCTGGTGGTGGTGCAGTGGCCTGGCTGTCTGCATTGTTTCTTCATCCTGTGTAATGTATTCTCAGTGAATTTGGTGATGGTGCTGGTCAGCTATTAGCTGATGTTAAAGGGATCGTTCCCTATATTAGGATGTACGCGCTTCATATCCAAATAATCTTCAAGTTACATATGCTGGGCAGACCAATATTTTGGCTGGATGGATGAAAATGCCCCCATCCACAGGGCACGAGGGGTCACTGATTGGTTTGATGAGCATGAAAACGATGTAAACCATATGCCATTGCCGTTTCAGTCACCAGATCTCAACCAAGTTGAACACTTAAAGGCGAATCTGGAGTGGCGCCTGAGACAGCGTTTTCCACCACCATCAACAAAGTTCCAGACAATTGTAAAACCTATGCTAAGATGCATTGAAGCTGTTCTGGCTCGTGATGGCCTGATTTGGCAATTACCTGTAGGTGCCACTGAGTTGCATAGGATATCTGCAAATGCAAATAAAAGCATGGGTCAATAGACTACCTTGTCAATAGACTGCCTACAGGGTAAGGAAGCCAATGTTATTTTGTAATTTGGGTTAACGATCCCTTTAACATTGGGAACGGGGGTAGATCTTAAAACTTGTTTCACCTAATAGCAAGAATGTTATCATCTAGTGGTCAGAACCTGGTAATATGAGGATGTAGGATGGGACAAAAACCTAGCAACTTCAAACAAACACATTTTTCTGATAGGGAAAGAAAAATCATCACCAAATTCACTGGGAATACATTACATAGGCTGAAGAAACAATAATCCAAGCTGCAACTCCATACTACTTGTCAAACAAAGAAAAATGATACTGCAGTACCAGTCAAACGTTTGAACACACCGACTCATTCAAGGGATTTTCTTTATTTTTACTATTTTATACAGGTTACATTTATTAAAGTTACCAGCCTCAGAAATTGCAGCCCAAATATATGCTTCACAGTGTTCAAGTAACAGACACATCTCAACATAAAACTGTTCAGAGGAGACTGCATGAATCAAATTGAAGTCTTCATGGTCAAATTGCTGCAAAGAAACCACTTCTAAAGGAGGCCAATAGGAAGAAGAGAAGTGCTTGGGCCAAGAAACAAAAGCAATGGACATTAGACGGGTGGAAATCTGTCCTTTGGTCTGATGAGTCAAAATTGGAGATTTGTGATTCCAACCGCGTGTCTTTGTGAGATGCAGAGTAGGTGAATGGATGATCTCCGCATGTGTGATTCCCACCCTGAAGCATGGAGGATGAGGTGTGGTGGTGTGGGGGTGCTTTGCTGGTGACAGTGTCAGTGATTTATTTAGAATTCAAGGCAGACTTATCCAGCATGGCTACCACAGCATTCTGTAGCGATACGCCATCCCATCTGGTTTGTGCTTAATGGGACTATTTATTTTTCAACAGGACAATGACCCACCACATCTCCAGGCTGTGTAAGGGCTATTTGAACAAGATGGAGAGTGA
Organism: Oncorhynchus mykiss; assembly: GCF_057628025.1. NCBI lineage: Eukaryota > Metazoa > Chordata > Actinopteri > Salmoniformes > Salmonidae > Oncorhynchus > Oncorhynchus mykiss. The sequence goes on from NC_143042.1 coordinate 15,969,184, forward strand.
TGGAGTGCTGCATCAGATGACCTGGCCTCCGCAATCACCCGACCTCAACTCAATTGAGATGATTTGGGATGAGTTGGACCGCAGAGTGAAGGAAAAGCAGTCAACAAGTGCTCGGCATATGTCGGAACTCCTTCAAGACTATTGGGAAAGCATTCCAGGTGAAGCTGGTTGAGAGAATGCCAATAGTGTGCAAAGCTGATCAAGACAAAGTGTGGCTACTTTGAACAATTTAAAATCAAAAATACATTTCAATTGTTTTCACACTTTTTTGGTTACTACATGATTCCATATGTGTTATTTCATCATTTTGATGTCTTCACTATTATTGTGCAATGTATAAAATAGTACAAATTAAGAAAAACCTTTGAATGAGTAGGTGTGTCCAAACTTTTGACTGTTACTGTATATACTCTTTGTTGGGGTGGGATTGGCGTGAGGTGTAAGGGGTCTGTGTGTGGCTTTTGACTGTTACTGTATATACTCTTTGTTGGGGTGGGATTGGCGTGAGGTGTAAGGAGTCTGTGTGTGGCTTTTGACTGGTACGGTATATACTCTTTGTTGGGGTGGGATTGGCGTGAGGTGTAAGGGGTCTGTGTGTGGCTTTTGACTGTTACTGTATATACTCTTTGTTGGGGTGGGATTGGCGTGAGGTGTAAGGGGTCTGTGTGTGGCTTTTGACTGTTACTGTATATACTCTTTGTTGGGGTGGGATTGGCGTGAGGTGTAAGGGGTCTGTGTGTGGCTTTTGACTGGTACTGTATATACTCTTTGTTGGGGTGGGATTGGCGTGAGGTGTAAGGAGTCTGTGTGTGGCTTTTGACTGTTACTGTATATACTCTTTGTTGGGGTGGGATTGGCGTGAGGTGTAAGGGGTCTGTGTGTGGCTTTTGACTGGTACTGTATAGACTCTTTGTTGGGGTGGGATTGGCGTGAGGTGTAAGGGGTCTGTGTGTGGCTTTTGACTGTTACTGTATATACTCTTTGTTGGGGTGGGATTGGCGTGAGGTGTAAGGGGTCTGTGTGTGGCTTTTGACTGGTACTGTATATACTCTTTGTTGGGGTGGGATTGGCGTGAGGTGTAAGGGGTCTGTGTGTGGCTTTTGACTGTTACTGTATATACTCTTTGTTGGGGTGGGATTGGCGTGAGGTGTAAGGAGTCTGTGTGTGGCTTTTGACTGTTACTGTATATACTCTTTGTTGGGGTGGGATTGGCGTGAGGTGTAAGGGGTCTGTGTGTGGCTTTTGACTGGTACTGTATATACTCTTTGTTGGGGTGGGATTGGCGTGAGGTGTAAGGGGTCTGTGTGTGGCTTTTGACTGTTACTGTATATACTCTTTGTTGGGGTGGGATTGGCGTGAGGTGTAAGGAGTCTGTGTGTGGCTTTTGACTGTTACTGTATATACTCTTTGTTGGGGTGGGATTGGCGTGAGGTGTAAGGAGTCTGTGTGTGGCTTTTGACTGTTACTGTATATACTCTTTGTTGGGGTGGGATTGGCGTGAGGTGTAAGGGGTCTGTGTGTGGCTTTTGACTGTTACTGTATATACTCTTTGTTGGGGTGGGATTGGCGTGAGGTGTAAGGAGTCTGTGTGTGGCTTTTGAACATTCCTTTGGATTCCTCGTGTCTGACTCATTGTTAGAATAGTCTCCAGATTAGATGTTAGATACTATATTTATTGAAAATTAAATGAATCCTATAAATTAAAATGGCCAAGTTAGATACAATCAATTCGCTTAATTTCTAAGAGATTAAATTATATTTCAACCAAATAATGTTGCAGGAAAGCTAATCTTATCTGAGATGGTGGGTGTCGAAATCCATTTTTTTGTGCTTTTTCGGGTGGAACGACCCTCACTGATCTCGTTGGCAGGAAGGGTTTCCACTGCTTCCTGTTTCGTGATTGTAGTTTGAAGGTTGGGGCTTGTGAAGGATGATAATGACAGGGTGATGAGGCAGGGGGAGAAACTGTGGGTGAGTCCGTTGAGGAGGAAATGGACGGAGAGGGTGTTGTGGTTAGACACGATTTTGGCTGCTATGGCTTAGACGTTGATGGGGTAGAGAGGAGGTCGGTCCGGTCAGGATTGGTTAGCTTTAGCTTTGCAGGGGTTGCGGAGTTCGGGGTTGCAGCAGTAAGCTGCAGGCGGAGGCCTTGCAGACGAGCGAGTGGAACTTATTGCACACCATGCACCCCCCGGAGAACTTGATGGGACATCATTGTCTTTCAAAGTCGATCCCTAGGAGGGGCTTGGGGGGATGATGGCTTGGGTGGCCAAGGGGGCAGAGGTGTGTCTGGGCGGGGGTTATGGAGCGGCATGTAGAAGAAGCCTTTGGAGCGTGGCTGGCGCAGCAGGTGCCTGGGTGGGAGGGGAAGTTGCAGATTGGACATAGTAAACCTGGAAGGTTGACGTTGATCATGCAATAGAGTTTGTTGTCGATGGTGCACCAGTAGGTGACGGGAGTGACGGGGAGGAGCTGGTGGATGGTAATTGACCATTGAGATACTCTCAATGATCGGCTATGAAAAGCCAACTGACATTTTCTCCTGAGGTGCTGACTTGTGGCACCCTCAACAACTACTGTGATAATTATTATTTGACCATGCTGGTCATTTATGAACATTTGAACATCTTAGCCATGTTCTGTTATAATCTCCACCTGGCACAGCCAGAAGAGGACTGAACATCCCTCATAGCCTGGTTCCTCTGTAGGTTTCTTCCTAGGTTTTGGCCTTTCTAGGGAATTTTTCCTAGCCACCTTGCTTCTACACCTGCATTGCTTGCTGTTTGGGGTTTTAGGCTGGGTTTCTGTACAGCACTTTGAGATATCAGCTGATGTAAGAAGGGCTATATAAATACATTACATTTGAAATTTGATTTGATGGTTGGAACCACTGGCTTGGTCTGACATGTCTTCATCAGATGGAAGGAGGTGGTGAGTAGCGAAAACAAAGAATTATTGAATAACCAGAGACAATGAAAATGAAAAGAAACGGTTAAAGTGGATAGTCAGCAAGCTAGGTAATAGCAAAAGCTGAGCAGACAAGCAACGAGTAGCGAACCTCGGAAAGTGTGCAACGCTTAGTGTAACGCAGGAAGCAATGGGTTAACTCAGACATCCATGGTCAGACTGAACACAGACTTTTCTCAGAACTTTGGTCTTTCTTGCATTTCTCTCTCTGTCTGTCTTGCATGCGCACACACACACACACACACACACACACACACACACACACACACACACACACACACACACACACACACACACACACACACACACACACACACACACACACACACACACACACACACACACACACACACACACATAGTCTCCATAACCCTACCGTTGATCACTGTAATCAAACATATACATGTGTGCCTGGAGGTTCAATAATTACTGGCTGCCAGAGAGGCCCTGTAGGAACATGTCACACACACACACACACACACACACACACACACACACACACACACACACACACACACACACACACACACTCCTGCCACAAACGCACACTTGCACGCGACTGTGCTCACTTACACACAGGTGTGTGTGCTCTGCTCTGCTGCTCTGCTGCGCGCTAAGCACAGACAGGGCCTCAGCATAGGACACTAATGAGTCCAATGAGACTAAGGAGAAAATAACCCCTGAAATGTACACCACACTAAAACACCTTAGAGAGAAGAGGGAGAGGAAGAGAAAGAGAGCGAGAGAAGATGGATAGAGGGGGAGAGAGAGAGAGAAATAGTGAGAGAGAAAGAGAGCGAGAGAAAAGATAAATAAGAGAAAGAAAGTGGGAGCGAGCAGGACTGGAGAAAGAAGAGTAAAGAGAGATGGCAAAATAAAAATGGAGAAAAAAGAGTGTGCCGTTGCCAAAGCCGTTGCTGAGCTGTTGCCAGTAACCAAGGTAACGGATTCCTATGGTGTGTATTATGGTTGGTGTGAGGAGAGAGAGAGAGCGAGAGAGAGAGGGAGAGAGAGAGTGTAAAAGGTTTTGGCAAACGCCACCCTGCCAAAGGGACTCTTTATCTGCTAAAGAGCAGAGGATCAGAGCCTCTGTTATTCAAGCACTTCCTGTTACACCATGACATCTACAGAAAGGAGATGTTATACAGTATAAATGCCATGGTACACTGTCTCCCCTCACACCACTGCCCACAACTGTGTGTCTCTGTGTGAGAGTCCAACACATAAAAATACCAGGGCTCGCTCTGAACAAGCCTAGAGCAAACCAGTGGTGTTTTATCATTGCAAGCCAGTAAGCTACAGGCCAATCAAAGGAGCTCGATCCAACCAAGCCGCTGGCCAATGGCAGGCGTTGATCCAACAAAGCTGCCAGCCAATGAAAGGCCTTGATCGTTGCAAGCCTCTAGCCTACGATAGGCCTTGATACTTCAGTGTTGGTCTCCCTCCCTAAGGCCTTCAGAGCAGCTGTATATGTCCCAGTGCTTAACTAAAGCCAAGGTCTGCACATGTCCACTGGCCCTTCTAAAGTTCCAGTCTTAGTTACTGAAGCAGTGAACTCAACACCTCATATTAGAGGTGTCTAACTCCAGTCTTAGTTACTGAAGCTGTGAACTCAACACCTCATATTAGAGGTGTCTAACTCCAGTCTTAGTTACTGAAGCAGTGAACTCAACACCTCATATTAGAGGTGTCTAACTCCAGTCTTAGTTACTGAAGCAGTGAACTCAACACCTCATATTAGAGGTGTCTAACTCCAGTCTTAGTTACTGAAGCAGTGAACTCAACACCTCATATTAGAGGTGTCTAACTCCAGTCTTAGTTACTGAAGCAGTGAACTCAACACCTCATATTAGAGGTGTCTAACTCCAGTCTTAGTTACTGAAGCGGTGAACTCAACACCTCATATTAGAGGTGTCTGACTCCAGTCTTAGTTACTGAAGCAGTGAACTCAACACCTCATATTAGAGGTGTCTAACTCCAGTCTTAGTTACTGTGAACTCAACACCTCATATTAGAGGTGTCTAACTCCAGTCTTAGTTACTGAAGCAGTGAACTCAACACCTCATATTAGAGGTGTCTAACTCCAGTCTTAGTTACTGAAGCAGTGAACTCAACACCTCATATTAGAGGTGTCTAACTCCAGTCTTAGTTACTGAAGCAGTGAACTCAACACCTCCTATTAGAGGTGTCTAACTCCAGTCTGAGAGGGCTTTAGTGGTTTCCAAGTCCCCTGTGGGTTCTGAATCTATCTATTAATGTCAATGCTGAGAACGTGAGAATACACATACCTGACTGCAATGTCAACTCCTGAAATCAGACAGGGAGAGCAGTTACAAAGGTTCCATGTAGAATCACCACCAAGAGAACACAAGTAACCCCACTCTTGAATGTAATGAACCATGCATAAGCCAGGCCAGTCTCATGGCCAGTCTCTCTATATGTTTCATTTGTAGAAACCATGTAGAAGCAGGTTCTTACAGGATGAAAGTGGACCACCCAGCACAGCCTAGTCACAAAGCTAGAGCTGGACACCAGGCGATAGCACCAACCACTAGGTCACTAAAGCCCTGACAGCACTCTGGTACCAGGCATGATCCATATAAAGCCAATGTTTGTGGGGTCAAAAATCGGTTTGAGATCTGATGATAAGACCTGGAGCATGGGGACACAGTCTGGGGTAGAGGGACATCCATCACGTCAGCTTTATGGGGCCAGAGATACACACAGGGTGTGAGGCAGGCTTATCTCTGGGAGAGAGGTGAACACACACACCGGCACGGACCCACACACACACACACACACACACACACACACACAACCAGATGATCACAATCCTAAATATGACATGATAAAGGTCAAACAAATTCAGGGTCAGTCTGAATGAATCATTGACAATCATCCAGTCTACACTTTGCTGTAGATCTGTGTGGCCGGTGAATACCAGGGGATTTCTCACATTACTATAGTGTGATAATGGAAAAGAAGATCGAACAGATAGCTGGTGAGTCATTCCTTCCCATGTTCTGAAAATAAAGACATCTGTGTGCACTGTGTGTGTGCTTAGCAGCAGAGCTGAAGGATGGCCAGTGCTGTGTACACAGAAGTGGAGGCGAGTGACATTCCTGAGTGTTATTATGACTGCGTGAATCTTTCATGATGAGGTCAAGGGTCAGCAACACCCAAAACCTAGGAGAACAAACACACGGTGGTGGAAATAGTAATGGAGGACAAACAACAAGAGGTGCGGAGAGAGGAAAGAGTGAAGGAGAGAGAGAGAATGGAGGACAAACAACAGGAGGTGTGGAGAGAGGAAAGCGTGAAGGATAGAGAGAGAATGGAGGACAAACAACAATTGGTGCGGAGATAGGAAAGAGTGAAGGAGAGAGAGAGAAAGAGAGAGAGAACGTGAAGAACAGAAAGAGTGAAAGACGATCAGAATTCCAATCCCACTTTATTATCAATATAAAATCACAAACACCAGAAGATTAAAGCAACAGATATGAGAGAGAGAGAGGATAGAGAGAGAGAGAGAGAGGGAGGGAGAGAGAGAGAGAGAGAGAGAGAGAGAGGGAGAAATGAGGGAGGGAGAAATGAGGGAGGGAGAAATGAGAGAGTGTGAATGACAGAGAGAGGAGGAGAGAAGGATAAAGAAAGAGAGAGGAGACAGTACAAGGGAAGAGAAAATGACAGAAAATGTTGAAATACACAGAGAGAGAGAGAGAAGGAGAGAGAGAGTAGGAGGGATGCGTGTGTGTTATTGCCTCTTGTTGTAATTGTCCATACTGGCAGATACACTGTCCTAGGCTGTAATATGGAACGGTTCATCAACGGGCCTTTAATGAGGTTTAATGTGAGTCCCACTGTGTTCAAATGACACTAATTTGTCCATGAACAAACCCCACTCACGCCCCCACTGACCCCCTGGGCTGCTGGAACATGACCTCTGACCTCTCATAGACAACACCTCCAACATATAGTACACCTCACCATGATAACAGGAGAGGGTATTCGGTGTGTCATAGGGGTTGTGTTAGGGGGTTAGGGTGGAGGTTAGGAAGAGGTGTAGTGTGGCTGTGTACCAATAGTCTTGTGAGGCTTCCTCTCCTTGGCCTCTTCTATGGGTGGCAGGAAGGAGATAAGAGACAAACAGGAGAAGACAATCTAAAACTATTGGGACACATTGAGTGTCTCTCGGTTTGTGTGCATTTATTTAATTAGAATGAAAAGTTTAAACGTAGCCAGTGAACCAGTGTGAGATGAGAGGCGTTTCGGACCACTGGCATCCTGCTGAATGCAAGGCTGAGCTCATTAGAACTGCCTCTACATCATAGACACTGTACTCTGCTGCTGTTTTCACAGACACACAGCACAGACTGGAGAGAGAGAGAGAGAGAGTGAGAGTGAGAGTGAGAGTGAGAGTGAGAGAGAGAGAGAGAGAGAGAGAGAGAGAGAGAGGGCTAGAGATGGAAACAATGATAGGAGAGACAAAGCAGGTGGCCTGGGTAATTGCATGGGGAATATAATGAATGAGCCACAGTGCGTCTGATGGAATCGGAAATCGTCTCTATCTCCTTATTCTCTCTTTCTCTCTCCTTCTGTATCACCCTCTCATTATCTCTCCCACTCTTTTTCTCTTTCTTATCCATCTCCCCCTCACCCTTTAAACACATTTCTATCTTCATCTCCTGCTACATTATTTTCAACTCTTTCCTGTCTTTGCTTTTGGGCAATTCCTCAGTGTGTCAAACCAATGATTACAAAGTTAAACAAACTATACCAACTCTATGCTATTTTTTAAAAACAATTTATGCAAAAACATATTTACTTGAAGAGCAGTGCAGATGCAACATTTGGTAGCAGAATGACGGTTTGTAATAATAATTTGCTGGGTGCCTGTGTTTGTCCTGTTTTCCACATGTACATGTGTGTATTAATACTCATGTGTGAATTGGAAACATTTTTTTTTGGCATATCCCAACTCTCCCCAAGACAACCTCGGAGAGTGGGGTCATGAACAGGATCTGCCATCATCAACGGCGACCTTAAATAGGGTTAGGGTGTCTTGCTCAAGGGCACATCGGCATGTTTTGTCCTTTGTTGACTCAGGGATTCGACTAGGTTAGTAGCCCAGTGATCTAACCACTACTTGCCGCATGTTGAATGACAGTTGTTTGTGCCGTCATTCTGTTACCAAACTTTGCATCTGCACTGCTTTTCCAGTCAATATGTTTGTGTAAAATACTCAGAGGAAATAGTTGACAGTAGTTCTTGTGCATGGAGCTGGAATGGTTTGTTTAACTTTGTAATCATGGGTTTTTGTTTGACATACATTTTAAAGTGAAACATCTGAGTATCAGTGTCACTCTGTCACAGTGGAGACCCCCTTTTCTGTCGCTCCCTTTTTCACACGCACACACACACACACACACACACACACACACACACACACACACACACACACACACACACACACACACACACACACACACACACATCCAAGCCTGCACACACAAACAATATACATATCTGGCTGATGGCCTTTAAATCAATCAGAGACAGAATGAATAATAATAGGAGGTAGTAATTAATTATATACGTCAACCCCCCCCCCCCCCCCCCTCCTCCCCCCATTTCCCCTAACTAAAAACCAGCCCCGTTAAACCAGAATCCTCTAGAAGACCACCTCTTTGCACAGATGCCAGCCATATCTAGGCTATAGAGACGTGGTCTGTGTCTGCGTGTGGAGATTCCTTTTGAATCAGGGCTTGACAGTATCTAAGTTATGGAGGTGGCAGTCACCCAGTCAGGGCCGTGGGAGGTGGCTGTTATTGCGAGGGAGTGAATGGCAGCAAGTGAATGGGGCTGGAGACAGGGGCCAGCAGTGGAGGAGAGATATTGTGTGTGTGTGTGTGTGTGTCTGTGTGTGTGTGAGTGTGTTTGTGTGTGAGGGGGTACGGCTAAGACACGGAGATGGCAGGGGTGAGATAGTGTCACTGTATCCATTTAGAGGAGTTTAATGAGATGGTTCAAGAGACAGACGGAGTGAGAGAAAGAGTGAAAGAGAGAGAGAGACCCTTTCACCATGACACCTCCCACAATACCTCTCACCCACACCTCCCTCCTCATCTCTCTCTCTGTGCCTCCCTCTCTCCTCACCCTGCCCCATGTGAATAGATAAAACACATTCAATCAGAGCGAATGAGAAAATGAGCGTGTGAAAGAGATTCATTCAGTCATGCAGGCGCCCTTAATCTATTTCAAAGGGGGCTGAGGTGAGGAGTGTGTTTCCATGCCGATAAACACCAACTTCAGGCCAGGAACATAAGAGCTAGGATATGATAGGATTCAGAAAGCACTCATCTTCTGACTTCAATCATGGACCTGTACTTAGGGCCCCGAGTTTCTCCAAGATCACATTGCTAGGGAAAACTCAGGGCCCTAGACATGACGACGTAATCCTCATTTACTGCAAACAACTGTACGACACAATCGTTGAAACCACAATAAACGCTGTATAATAAAATAGCCCACAATGCCCTTACTCAACTTGACAGTGTTCTTAAAATACAAGCATTTCTATTGAGAAGGAGCAGAATTTGAGTTGTACCTCTAAGAGTCACACAAACCTCCCACATGTTTGTAGCCACTGTAATGTTGCTACTACCAAGCCCACAGTGGCTGCTGCTGTATGGTATCACTGTGGTCGGGTTAACTGCTTGTACAGTCTGAGTTTAGTGGTTGAGATACTGCATATTCCTAAGCAGGAAATATAATTTGAACTGCCAGTTTGACCGTAAAGTTACTATCGTTTCAGTGAGGTTGGGGTGGACTGCGTATAATCCCGTAGCAAGGATATAGGGCAAACTCAGTGTTGTAATGGCAGAAGACAATAGGGTGGAAGTGGTGATGATGGGAAAGAAGGATACGTAGTCAGCTGTACAACTGAATGCATTCAACTGAAATGTGTCTTTCACGTTTTACCCAACCCCTCTGATTCAGAGAGGTGCGGGGGGCTGCCTTAAATCGACACCCATGTCTTCAGCGCCAGGGGAACAGTGGGTTAGCGACCCTGATCCATGGCAGAACAACAAGATTTTTTACCTTGTCAGGTCAGGGATTCGATCCAGCGACCTTTCGGTTATTGGCCCAACACACTAAGCTACCTGTCGCCCATGATGATGAGGATGAGGATGATGATAACAAAGATGGTGATGACGATGATGGTGAGGATGATTGCCGATGATGATGATGTCGATGATGATGTCGATGATGGTGATGTGAAATACATGCTTTACTGCTTTCATTTGTCAGAATGATACAATGTGTGTGCAGGCAACAGTTAGTGAACAAAAAGACAAGGTAAACATTGCTATGGCAGTTTTGATCGAATCCAGCCTAAGGACAACAGCTCGATAGCCATCTCACAAAGAGAGAGTGTGAGTGAGACACAGAGAGAGAGAGAGAGAGAGAGTACAGGCTCAGTGAAAAGAGAGAGAGACAAGGGGAGAAAAAGAGATGGACTAGCCGCACTGTCATTTCGACCATCAAATCACATTTGCGGCCATGCCATATTTATCCAATTCAAGACAAGGGGCATCTGAACATTCACAGCACACACCCAGAACGCTGCCTGGCTGATTGGAGGCCCACTGAACAATCCTCCCAACATGCTATTTACCAGCGACTGGAGATGATGGTGATGATGCTTATTGTACGATGTGTCATCTGGGTCCTTGTAGAATAAATGGAGAAGAGGCGAAGGAGGGAGAGAAAGAGGGAGGTAAGGTCTGGAGGAGAAGGAGATAATGTTACAGATAACACTGACATGGTTATTATGGCCTAGTGGGGTGGAAGAGGAGCAGAGCGCAGAGATGGACTGGAGTGGGAGAGTAGATAGAATGGGTCTTACCCTGTCTTCCTCCCTCTACCCAACCTCCCCTTCTCTGTCTTCCTACTTTGTTTATTGATCACACTTTATCTGTCTCTTTCTTTCTGTCCCCTCTCCTCCAATCCTAAAACCCCCATCTTTCCAAGCAGTACAAGTCCATGTAACAGTTACGTTCCCTGAGTTCCAGTCAGACCTCTACTCTGAACTCCCGTCTCCTGTCCATGTCTCCACACACTGTAAAAGCTGTTAGGACCAGGAGAAACATCGATGTCATCTACAGATTACCTAATGTATGTGGACACTGGATTTCTTTGGTGAAACACTATCAATGTCTGAGATAGTGAGCAGTCATGAGGGAACAAGGCTAAGGCCTGTGAAGCTAAGAAGGTTATTGCTTCAAACACACTAGCATGACTCAATTCATGTTCAGGACTGTATATATTTGAATTATGTTGACCAGTGTGTGTGTGTTTTCATACACTCTGACTCTGATCCATCCCCCATGTTTCTGCCTCTAATGAGGGTCTATTTATACACCCCTCTGACAGGCAACTGAAGAATGGAGGGATGGAGGGGTGGAGCGAGGGAACGGAGGACTGAAGGAGTGATGTGCTTTATTCTGTTTGCTAATTCAGAACATTGTGTCTTAGCTTTGTGCTGTTCGGTTCAAACAGAACGTTAATACTGTAGTTCTAATGAGCAGGTGTCTGTGTTTACTTTTACTTGGGTCAGACTAATGTGTTCTCTGCTACGCCAATAACAACATGAGCACAATTAAACCTGTGGCGTATAGAGCTGGGGGAAGGGACTGGGTGTCTGGTGAAGTGTGTGTGTGTGTGTATGATGAAGTGTGTAGGTTTGCTGGACAGAGTGGCCAGGAAAGTGATTCTTAACTCAATCAAATGTTATTTGAAATGCCTTGCATAACGGTACAGCCAACGTCTCACAGAACTCTGTTTGACAGAGGTGGCAGGTAGCCTAGTGGTTAGTGTTGGTCCAATAACTGAAAGGTTGAACAAGGCAGTTAACCCACTGTTCCTAGGCTGTCACTGTAAATAAGAATTTGTTCTTTACCTCTCTTCAACTCTCCCGCTCTCCTTCTCACCCTCTCTCTGACCATCTCATAAATAAGGCTATCCACAGATCAGTTTAGCCACCTGCAATCATAACTGGAACCACCAGCAGAAGAAAGGCAAAACTGACCATAGATCAGTGCTTGTTGGCAACTTCAACAAACACAGTATGTTATCTGACAGGGTGGCAGGGGTGCAGGGTGAGATGGAGATCAGGTTGCTCTAAACCTAATTTCTCCTGCTTTCTCTGAGAGCAGAGATCCATGTCACACCGCATGGCCGTGTGACCAGCATGGCAAAGGGCTATCTCATTAGTCTGCCTCATCACAGCAGGAGACCGGATACACACACACACGTACACATGCACACACAAATGAGAGGCAAGCACTCGCTCATTTTACTTTCCCTCTGGCTCTTTTTCTCTCTCCTATTCTCTCTATTCCGATCAGTCTCTTTCTTCCCCCTACCTTTCCTAATTTTCATCTCTCTTCTTGTCACTTTCTTCCTCTCCGCCGCCCTCCCTCTCTCTCTCTGGCCTCTCCATCCAGGATTTAATTAAAGGAGTTAAATGGCCAGGGGTGATTCTCATCATGTCATCCCTCTCTCTTTCTCTCCTCCTCTGAGGTTATATCTGACTAATCCACCCCCCCCCCCCCCGAAGCTCAGTCTCAATAATGTATGGGCTGTGTGGCTGTAGCCTGGCCGCCCAGCGAGCCTGACACCAGGAGAGAGGCTGAGGCTGACTCCTAGCACCAGTCCTGGTGCTGCTGGGGTACAACCAGAGCTGAGGGTCTTGGGTTGACACCTTGAATATAGGAAAAACTTGCACTCACTAAAATATATTGATATACTTGATTCCAAAACGATACCAAAATGATACCACAACAACAGAAAGAAGGTGTACAGAATGGAACTCGATCCAGACAGATAAACTCAGCTACTGCTCTGTTCGATTGTTGAGCATATTTTACCATTACATTTTGAAAATGTTAATGTCAATTTCTTTGACAGCTATGTATAAATAAATAAATTATACCATCAATTTGACTTTGTTTTTACCAATCTAACTACTGTCCCAAACAACATAATGGTAATCATCTATTTGAAAGGTAAATGTTGATAAACTGGGTAAGTCAAGATGTAGCCTAGGCCTACTCAAAATACAGGTGAAATTCATATTATTCAATAGGCATGTGTGAGTGCATTGAGTTATTGTGCTTGTTTTAGCTGGTGTCATTGGGCTACAGATTACCTACAATCTCTTCCATTTAGGACTTATTTAATTAGCAACTGCTCAGAGAATATATGAATTTATTGTAGATATCAACAACATTTGCATGCAATCTCTTCTTTTATGAAAGTGGGCACTGTCTCTAAAAAAAGTTACGTAATTTGCAAGATATTACTAGAGGTATTCACGGATCCACCAGTACCCGAATACCCGAGACCCGATCTGGGACATGAGCGTGTCAGGGTCCAGAATTCAAAATAATGTCACGGGTATGGGTCGGTTCTGATATGATTGTCACGGGTCTCAGGTATGTGTAATTTTAACTGACTTGTCTAGGAAGGACCCTTAAAGTGTTGAAGTCAGAAGTTTACATACACCTTAGCCAAATACATTTACACTCAGTTTTTCACAATTCCTGACATTTAATCATTTAATTCCTGACATGAAAATTCACTGTCTTAGGTCAGTTAGGATCACCACTTTATTTTAAGAATGTGAAATGTCAGCATTATAGTAGAGAGAATGATTTATTTCAGCTTTTATTTCTTTCATCACATTCCCAGTGGGTCAGAAGTTTACATATACTCAATTATTATTTGGTAGCATTGCCTTTAAATTGTTTAACTTGGGTCAAACGTTTCGGGTAGCCTTCCACAAGCTTCCCACAATAATTTGGGTGAATTTTGGCCCATTCCTCATGACAGAGCTGGTGTATCTGAGTCAGGTTTGTAGGCCTCCTTGCTCGTGTAACGGATGTCAAATGGCTAGCTAGTTAGCTGTGCGCGCTAGTGGCGTTTCAATCGGTGACATCACTTGCTCTGAGACCTTGAAGTAGTGGTTCCTCTTGCTCTGCAAGTGCCGCGGCTTTTGTGGAGCGATGGGTAACGATGCTTCGTGGGTGACTGTTGTTGATGTGTGCAGAGGGTCCCTGGTTCGCCCCCGGGTATGGGCGAGGGGACGGTCTAAAGTTATACTGTTGCATTGATGCCGTTGACCCGGATCACTGGTTGCTGCGGAAAAGGAGGAGGTCAAAAGGGGGGTGAGTGTCACGGATGTGAAATGGCTAGCTAGTTAGCGGTGCGCGCTAGTGGCGTTTCAATCGGTGACATCACTTGCTCTGAGACCTTGAAGTAGTGGTTCCCCTTGCTCTGCAAGGGCCGTGGCTTTTGTGGAGCAATGGGTAACGATGCTTCGAGGGGTGACTGTTGTTGATGTGTGCACAGGGTCCCTGGTTCGCGCCCGGGTATGGGCGAGGGGACGGTCTAAAGTTATACTGTTACACTCGCACAAGCTTTTTCAGTTCTGCCCACAAATGTTCTATAGGACTGAGGTCAGGGCTTTGTGATGGCCACCCCAATTCCTTGACTTTGTTGTCCTTAAGCCATTTTGCCACAACTTTGGAAGTTTGCTTGGGGTCATTGTCCATTTGGAAGACCCATTTGCGACCAAGCTTTAACTTCCTGACTGATGTCTTGAGATGTTGCTTCAATATGTCCACATCATTTCCCTCCTTCATGATGCCATCTATTTTGTGAAGTGCACCAATCTCTCCTGCAGCAAATCACCCCCACAACATGATGCTGCCACCCCCGTGCTTCATGGTTGGGATGGTGTTCTTCAGCTTGTATGCCTCCCCCTTTTTCCTCCAAACATAACGATGGTCATTATGACCAAACAGTTCTATTTTTGCTTCATCAGACCAGAGGATATTTGTCCAAAAAGTACGATCTTTGTCCCCATGTGCAGTTGCAAACCGTAGTCAGGCTTTTTATGGTGGTTTTGGAGCAGTGGCTTCATCCTTGCTGAGCGACCTTTCAGGTTATGTCGATATAGGACTTGTTTTACTGTGGATATAGATACTTTTGTACCTGTTTCCTCCAGCATCTTCACTAGGTCCTTTGCTGTTGTTCTGGGACTGATTTGCACTTTTTGCCCCAAAGTACATTCATCTCTAGGAGACAGAACGCGTCTCCTTCCTGAGCAGTATGACGGCTGCGTGGTATGGAAAATAAATAAACATAAATATAGGTTGTATGGTGTTTGTTCTTCACTGGTTGCCCTTTTCTTGTTGCAACAGGTCACAAATATATCTGCTGTGATGGCACTGTGGCTTTTCACTGAGCCTGTACTCTCTCTCTCTCTTTCTCTCTCTCTCTCTCTCTCTCTCTCTCTCTCTCTCTCTCTCTCTCTCTCTGTTTACATACATTATTTACAGAAATGTTCTACTGTTTCCCACAAAAGCTTCAAACTAAAAAGTTCTTCATTCAGGCCTGTTAGGGGCTGACTCCTAACACCAGGCCTGGTGCTGCTGGGGTAAAGCTGGGGCTGATTGACTGAGGGGCTGAGGGGCTGACTCCTAACACCAGGCCTGGTGCTGCTGGGGTAAAGCTGGGGCTGATTGACTGAGGGGCTGACTCCTAACACCAGGCCTGGTGCTGCTGGGGTAAAGCTGGGGCTGATTGACTGAGGGGCTGAGGGGCTGACTCCTAACACCAGGCCTGGTGCTGCTGGGGTAAAGCTGGGGCTGATTAACTGAGGGGCTGAGGGGCTGACTCCTAACACCAGGCCTGGTGCTGCTGGGGTAAAGCTGGGGCTGATTAACTGAGGGGCTGAGGGGCTGACTCCTAACACCAGGCCTGGTGCTGCTGGGGTAAAGCTGGGGCTGATTGACTGAGGGGCTGAGGGGCTGACTCCTAACACCAGGCCTGGTGCTGCTGGGGTAAAGCTGATTGACTGAGGGGCTGAGGGGCTGACTCCTAACACCAGGCCTGGTGCTGCTGGGGTACAGCTTGGGTTGAGGCTGGGGTTAAGTTTGGGGCTGCTATGGTTGATGCTCTCTGCATTTCTGTATGTTGAGGGCTAGAGCTATACAACAAATAGCCTCTCACCCTGACATCCATAGGGGCTACTTGTTTATAGGATTATTATTGTTATTATTATTATTATAGGAAAACTACAGCATTATGCCAATATGCTATTTGTAACAATAATGAATAAATACATTTTTGGCAAATTTGGCATACAATACTGTCCGGAAAATATAATAGACACTGACAAAATACACCACTATAATCAAATGTCTCACAAAAACATAAATCCTGGAATTCTGAAAGTGTAGATAAATAATCACGTCAAACTGCACCAGTCGGGTCCTATTAGTGCTGTATCTGTCAATAGGACATGCTGGTGTGCTAGGGGAAAGGCTGCTATTACAGCAAACACATCTAATGACCTTTTCACCAATCCAAGAGGGATGTGTGTGTGCGTGCATGCATGTGTATGCGCTTGTGGTGTGCGTGTGTGTGTGTGTGTATGTTGTGCATGCTTGCTGTGTGTGTGTGTGTGTGTGTGTGTGTGTGTGTCTGTGTGTGTGTGTGTGTGTGTGTGTGTGTGTGAACGTGTTGGTGTGCCTTTGTATGTGTGCATGTGGAGGGGTGTCTTGGGATGCTAATGATAACACGGAAATACAAGACAACTACCAATTAAGTCTGTCAGGGCCAGATTTATCCCGGGGTTTGACAGTCCCCTCACGCTGCAGCCGCTGATTTCCCTTTACAACGCAATTAAGATCCGGTGGGTGTGGCTGGGCTGGAATTATCCCTCTGTGTGGTTGTCATTCCCTCTCTCTCTCTCCCTCCCTCCATTATCTATTAATAACTGGTATTGTCTGAGCCGGAGAAGCACTGGGCGAAGGAACAATTAGGACTACTAAACACACACACACAAAGACACACACACATACACACACGTATGTGGAAGTGAAAGACACACATTAAACACACATGTACACACTGGATAGGAGCTACTGAATATTAGGGACACATTGCCAGCTGATTTTGTCCTGAAATTCTGTCCTCATCCACCGATGTATTACTGTTTATAGTGCATGTGGATTCAGAAATTCTTTGTCGATATCTTTTGTCTGTATTAAGTTTGTTGTGTATATTCTGACTGTATGAAGTTTATTGTGAATATTCTGTCTGGTGATTCTGTTTACTGTGGCAGCACCATTACCCTTATCAAAATCCCGGTATATGTAAATGTACTTGGCGCATAAAGATGGTTCTGATTCTAACACCCACGCACACATATTTCTGCATGTACCAGACAGACTGATGGACATGTTTGGGTAGGAGCCACACAGCTGATAATTGCCAATTGTCGTGACCTCACAGTCGGTGGGCAGGGAGCAGGGAGAGCAGGGAGAGAGAGATGTACTTTTCCATCGTGATGCGACCTTCGTCACCCTTATGGATCCATCTTAAGGATGGAGGCCCTTTTTTCTCCATGTGTTCACTCTGCTGGAGTTTAATGCAAGGGACTATATTGCCATATGGACATGCATAAAGCATTTCATAGCTCATCAAAGACAGAAACGAGGGCAGAGAGGAATATACAGTGCAGCAAAGGGAGGACAGATAGGGGGAGGAAAGATAGGGGGAGGAAAGATAGGGGGAGGAAAGATAGGGGGAGGAAAGATAGGGGAGGAAAGATAGGGGGAGGAGAGATAGGGGGAGGAAAGATAGGGGGAGGAAAGATAGGGGAGGAAAGATAGGGGGAGGAGAGATAGGGGAGGAAAGATAGGGGGAGGAAAGATAGGGGAGGAAAGATAGGGGGAGGAAAGATAGGGGGAGGAAAGATAGGGGGAGGAGAGATAGGAGGAGGAAAGATAGGGGGAGGACAGATAGGGGGAGGAAAGATAGGGGAGGAAAGATAGGGGGAGGAAAGATAGGGGAGGAAAGATAGGGGGAGGACAGATAGGGGAGGAAAGATAGGGGGAGGAGAGATAGGAGGAGGAAAGATAGGGGGAGGACAGATAGGGGGAGGAAAGATAGGGGGAGGAAAGATAGCAGGACAGATAGGGGAGGAAAGATAGGGGGATGAAAGATAGGGGGAGGAGAGATAGGAGGAGGAAAGATAGGGGAGGAGAGATATGAGGAGGAAAGATAGGGGGAGGACAGATAGGGGGAGGAAAGATAGGGGGAGGAGAGATAGGAGGAGGAAAGATAGGGGGAGGACAGATAGGGGGAGGAAAGATAGGGGGAGGAAAGATAGGGGGAGGAGAGATAGGAGGAGGAAAGATAGGGGGAGGACAGATAGGGGGAGGAAAGATAGGGGGAGGAGAGATAGGAGGAGGAAAGATAGGGGAGGACAGATAGGGGGAGGAAAGATAGGGGGAGGAAAGATAGGGGGAGGAAAGATAGGGGGAGGAGAGATAGGAGGAGGAAAGATTGGGGGAGGACAGATAGGGGGAGGAAAGATAGGGGGAGGAAAGATAGGGGAGGAAAGATAGGGGAGGAAAGATAGGGGAGCAAAGGTAGGGGAGCAAAGGTAGGGGAGCAAAGGTAGCGGGAGGAAAATAGGGGGAGAAATGGGTGAGAAAGAAGAGGGATGAGGTTGGTCGATGATGGCCTGTAGCGTTTGATCCATCTCTCTTTGCTCTATGGCTCAAAGGCTTCACACATGCACACACATAAATGCAAGAGAATGTGTTAGGCCTTCAAGCCACATAGAGAGAGAAAGAAAGAGAAAGAGAGTGAGAGAGAGAGAGAGAGAGAGATACCCTGGTGAAAAAAACAGCAATCAATGCACTTCCGTGCAGCAGCTGCTTGGAGATAAAGAGGCACCTTGGCAGGACACCAGGCTTTTCCTCAGCACTGTGCCCTCTTACTCTAGCAGTTCACCACACACTCTCTGCCCCTTTTCCTCAGCTCTATATACTCAGGGCCAAAACAATCACCTTACACCATGCTACATGTACTGCTTACTATTATTATCTAAATTCCCAATCTGGTCCTCATACCATCACAGTCACCTAATCATCCCCAGCTTACAATTGTCTCATTCCCCCTCCTCTCCCCTGTAACTATTCCCCAGATCGCAAATGAGAATGTGCTCTCAGCCAACTTACCTGGTAAAATAAGGGTAAAATAAATAAAAAATACAAAATACAATACTCTACAGTGTACGTGAGGATATGTTTATTTTAGTTTTCTCTGTGTGTGTCAGACTACAGTACATGGGGCTAAATAACATGGTCCAAATATAAATGAACACCTGGTTTGGCCTGGAAGAGCCTGGCTAAACAATAATCAACCTCATCCCTCTTCTTTCTCACCCTTTCCTCCAGCTATCTTTCCTCCTCCTATCTTTCCTCCTCCTATCTTTCCTCCTCATATCTTTCCTCCTATCTTTCCCCCTCCTATCTTTCCTCCTATCTTTCCTCCTCCTATCTTTCCTCCTCCTATCTTTCCTCATATCTTTCCCCTTCCTATCTTTCCTCCTCCTATCTTTCCTCCTATCTTTCCTCCTCCTATCTTTCCTCCTCCTATCTTTCCTCATATCTTTCCCCTTCCTATCTTTCCTCCTCATATCTTTCCTCCTATCTTTCCCCCTCCTATCTTTCCTCCTATCTTTCCTCCCCCTATCTTTCCTCCTCCTATCTTTCCTCCTCCTATCTTTCCCCCTCCTATCTTTCCTCCTCCTATCTTTCCTCCTCCTATCTTTCCTCCTCCTATCTTTCCTCATATCTTTCCCTCCTATCTTTCCTCCTCATATCTTTCCTCCTATCTTTCCCCTCCTATCTTTCCTCCTATCTTCCCCCCTCCTATCTTTCCTCCTATCTTTCCTCCTCATATCTTTCCTCCTATCTTTCCCCCTCCTATCTTTCCTCCTTCTATCTTTCCTCCTACTTCTCCTCCTATCTTTCCTCCCCCTATATTTCCTCCTCCTATCTTTCCTCCTCCTATCTTTCCTCCCCCTATATTTCCTCCTCCTATCTTTCCTCCCCCTATCTTTCCTCCTCCTATCTTTCCTCCTATCTTTCCCCTTCCTATCTTTCCCCTTCCTATCTTTCCTCCTCCTATCTTTACTCCTCCTATCTTTCCTCCTCCTATCTTTCCTCCTCCTATCTTTCCTCATATCTTTCCCCTTCATGTAGTAGTGGTGGTGTTTTAGTAGTGGTGCATGTTGGTGGGTAGTGTTGGTGTATGTTTTGGTGACATATACATACCCATATATTTTGGTAGGTAGTGTTGGTAGGTAGTCTAGTAGTGGTAGTACTTTCATTGCCATATGTTTGAGTACGTGGTGTATTCATGGTGTATGTTGGTGGGTAGTATATAATCGTCATATGTTCCATGGTGGTATATAGTAGTGGTATGTATAGTGGTGTATGTAGTCAATATGTTAGGTTGGTATGTTAGGTTTGCATATGTAGTACAGTGGTATACCTAGTTGTGCATATATTAGTAGGTATGGTGGGGTAGTCTTTGGTGGTGGTATATAAGTCCATGATGTTGGTAGGTATGTAGTGCGATATGTTGACCATATCAGTTCCTCCTCCTATCTTTCCTCCCCCTATCTTTCCTCCCCTATCTTTCCTCCTCCTATCTTTCCTCCCCTATCTTTCCTCCTCCTATCTTTCCTCCCCCTATCTTTCCTCCCTATCTTTCCTCCTCCTATCTTTCCTCCCCTATCTTTCCTCCTCCTATCTTTCCTCCCCCCTATCTTTCCTCCTCCTATCTTCCTCCTCCTATCTTTCCTCCCCCTATCTTTCCTCCTCCTATCTTTCCTCCCCCTATCTTTCCTCCTCCTATCTTTCCTCCCCCTATCTTTCCTCCCCCTATCTTTCCTCCTCCTATCTTTCCTCCTCCCTATCTTTCCTCCCCTATCTTTCCTCCCCCTATCTTTCCTCCCCCTATCTTTCCTCCTCCTATCTTTCCTCCTCCTATCTTTCCTCCCCCTATCTTTCCTCCTCCTATCTTTCCTCCCCCTATCTTTCCTCCTCCTATCTTTCCTCCCCCTATCTTTCCTCCCCCTATCTTTCCTCCTCCTATCTTTCCTCCCCCTAACTTTCCTCCCTTCGCTCCACTTGTTCTACCTCCTAAAAAAATAAAATACATTTAAAAACCTGAGTTTGGTCTGAGAGCTGCTGGCTTTCAAAACCTATGGGGGGTTAAGTCTGGACTCCGTCTTAGAGCAATGCATGATGGGAAGTGGTCCAGGGTCCTGACTCGTCCTCCCTGCCTCGTCGTGCCCATTGAACCCAGTCTGGTTCGGGGCCAGATAAGCAATTTGGGCCCTCTGTGGGTGCTGCATGGCACACTGGCACAAGTAGAGGGGCTTATGTCTTAGGACCCCCAACTCTTCTTCCAATTCCAAACATCTAAAAGACTGAAACTCTATCCAAATAGTTGTCCAGACGCCACCCAACACACACAAAATAAAACTTAATTTGACAGATTAATATTCACAAGCCAATAAAAGACAAGAAAATCAGCTGGCACTACTAATTACCTTAGGACATTTAAATCACCATTAAACCTACAAAACCCAGAAGTGTGAATGATTTCTAAAGAACCACCATTCAACTACTGGACAATGACAGCTAAGCCACACTGACACAGACCCAGGTCAACCTGTTCAGAAAACAGCAGAAGTCAAGGGGTTAAAGAAGCAGGGAGACCTATTGTTCCAGACTCCCTGAGTCAGATCGAATACCCCCTCCTCTGAGGCCAAACTGAATTCTTCTGTTCTGTGTGCCCAGGTTGCCATGACGACAGGAGAGCGAGAGCCAGGAAGTGTTCTGGTAGCTTTCCCAAACCCGGGGGTACTCAGGATAAACGCAACCAATCAAAAGGGGATGTGGAGGTAATGAAGACTAAAGGCTGTGAGAGAGGCTTTTAGGAGGCGCTGCTAACACTGAGCACTTCAGCCACGGCGCTCGTCGTTCAGCCCGCCGCTCAACTCAGCCTGGTGGATTAGCCTCCCCGCCATCACTATGGAAACCGAAACGCCGCCTTGCAGAGCCGCAGACACACAGGCAGGAGATTATCTTTTTTCTCGTCCGGTTATGAAATGAAAAAGTATTATCGAAGTGCTACTTAGGATTTTTCTGGTGTTTTGGTTTGAGTGATGGCTGGTTCTTTATGGAGACCTGGTGTGAAGACAGTGGTCTTATGATAAGTTTTTTTCCTGGGATGAGCACTCATACAGTCTGTATTACCCCACTTAATTTAATGGATCTGTTTGATACTGAATTTATAATACTATGTCATATGAACAATTCAATGCTGTGGCCTAGGGTGGTCTACGGGTCGAAGCCGCTGCCTCCAGAGACATGGGCTGGAATCCGGCACACTCTCTCCTCTATCTCTCCTCTCTCCCTCTGTCCTATCCAATAAACAAAAAATGTGTGAGGAGTGGGATTGCCCCTCTCCTTTAAAAGATAGAGGGAGGTGGCATGTAGGCGAGGTAGCCTAACGGTTAGAGTGTTGGGCCAGTAACTGAAAAATCGCTGGTTTGAATACCTGAGCCGACAAGGTGAAAAATCTGTTGATGTTCCCTTGAGATACAGTGCCTTGCGAAAGTATTCGGCCCCCTTGAACTTTGCGACCTTTTGCCACATTTCAGGCTTCTAACTTAAATATATAAAACTGTATTTTTTTGTGAAGAATCAACAACAAGTGGGACACAATCATGAAGTGGAACGACATTTATTGGATATTTCAAACTTTTTTAACAAATCAAAAACTGAAAAATTGGGCGTGCAAAATTATTCAGCCCCCTTAAGTTAATACTTTGTAGCGCCACCTTTTGCTGCGATTACAGCTGTAAGTTGCTTGGGGTATGTCTCTATCAGTTTTGCACATCGAGAGACTGAAATTTTTTTCCCATTCCTCCTGGCAAAACAGCTCGAGCTCAGTGAGGTTGGATGGAGAGCATTTGTGAACTGCAGTTTTCAGTTATTTCCACAGATTCTCGATTGGATTCAGGTCTGGACTTTGACTTGGCCATTCTAACACCTGGATATGTTTATTTTTGAACCATTCCATTGTACATTTTGCTTTATGATTTGGATCATTGTCTTGTTGGAAGACAAATCTCCGTCCCAGTCTCAGGTCTTTTGCAGACTCCATCAGGTTTTCTTCCAGAATGGTCCTGTATTTGGCTCCATCCATCTTCCCATCAATTTTAACCATCTTCCCTGTCCCTGCTGAAGAAAAGCAGGCCCAAACCATGATGCTGCCACCACCATGTTTGACAGTGGGGATGGTGTGTTCAGCTGTGTTGCTTTTACGCCAAACATAACGCTTTGCATTGTTGCCAAAAGTTCAATTTTGGTTTCATCTGACCAGAGCACCTTCTTCCACATGTTTGGTGTGTCTCCCAGGTGGCTTGTGGCAAACTTTAAACAACACTTTTTATGGATATCTTTAAGAAATGGCTTTCTTCTTGCCACTCTTCCATAAAGGCCAGATTTGTGCAATATACGACTGATTGTTGTCCTATGGACAGAGTCTCCCACCTCAGCTGTAGATCTCTGCAGTTCATCCAGAGTGATCATGGGCCTCTTGGCTGCATCTCTGATCAGTCTTCTCCTTGTATGAGCTGAAAGTTTAGAGGGACGGCCAGGTCTTGGTAGATTTGCATTGGTCTGATACTCCTTCCATTTCAATATTATCGCTTGCACAGTGCTCCTTGGGATGTTTAAAGCTTGGGAAATCTTTTTGTATCCAAATCCGGCTTTAAACTTCTTCACAACAGTATCTCGGACCTACCTGGTGTGTTCCTTGTTCTTCATGATGCTCTCTGCGCTTTTAACGGACCTCTGAGACTATCACAGTGCAGGTGCATTTATACGGAGACTTGATTACACACAGGTGGATTGTATTTATCATCATTAGTCATTTAGGTCAACATTGGATCATTCAGAGATCCTCACTGAACTTCTGGAGAGAGTTTGCTGCACTGAAAGTAAAGGGGCTGAATAATTTTGCACGCCCAATTTTTCAGTTTTTGAATTGTTAAAAAGTTTGAAATATCCAATAAATGTCGTTCCACTTCATGATTGTGTCCCACTTGTTGTTGATTCTTCACAAAAAAATACAGTTTTATATCTTTATGTTTGAAGCCTGAAATGTGTCAAAGGGTCGCAAAGTTCAAGGGGGCCGAATACTTTCGCAAGGCACTGTAGGTACTTAACCCTAATATGCTCCAGGGATGCCGTACAGGAATGGCTGTCCCTGTAAAACAACATATTTCACTGTGGCTTCCGAAAGTATTAACACCCCTTGACTTATTCCACATTTTGTTGTGTTACTGCCTGAATTCCAAATGGATTAAATATATGTACACTACCAGTCAAATGTTTTAGAACACCTACTCATTCAAAGGTTTTTCGTAATTTTTTTACTATTTTCTATATTGTACAATAATAGTGAAGACAACAAAATGATGAAAAAACACATATGGAATGCTGTAGTAACCAAAAAAGTGTTAAACAAGCTTCATGAGGTAGTCTGGAATGCATTTCAATTAACAGGCATGCCTTCTTAAAATGTTATTTGCAGAATTTCTTTCCTTAATGAAATCCAATCAGTTGTGTTGTGACATGTTAGGATGGGTATACAGAAGATAGCCCTATTTGGTAAAAAACAAAGACCATATTATGGCAAGAACATCTCAAATAAGCAAAGAGAAACGACAGTCCATCATTACTTTAAGACACGAAGGCCAGTCAATACAGAAAATGTCAACAACTATGAAAATTTCAGTCACAAAAAACATCAAGAGCTATGAACTGGCTCTCATGAGGACCGCCACAGGAAAGGAAGACCCAGAGTTACTTCTGCAGCAGAGGATAAGTTCATTAGCGTTACTAGCCTCAGAACAGAGAGACACGGTGTGGGTGAACGGATGATCTCCGCATGTGTATTTCCCACCGTAAAGCATGGAGAAGGAGGTGTTATGGTGTTGGGGTGCTTTGCTGGTGACCCTGTCAGTGATTTATTTAGAATTCAAGGCACACTTAACCAGCATGGTTACCACAGCATTCTGCAGCGATATGCCATCCCATCTGGTTTGGGCTTAGTGGGACTATCATTTGTTTTCAACAGGACGATGACCCAACACACCTCCAGGCTGTGTAAGGGCTATATGACTAAGAAAGAGAGTGATTGAGTGCTGCATCAGATGGATGCTCTGGCCTCCACAATCCCCCAACCTCAACCAAATTGAGATGGTTTGGGATGAGTCAGACTGCAGAGTGAATGTGTTATTTCATAGTTTCGATGTCTTCACTATTATTCTACAATGTAGAAAATAGTAAAAATAAAGAAAAACCCTTGTATTCTTAGGTGTTCTAAACCTTTTGACCGGTAATGTATTTTTCAACCATCTACACACACAATATCCCATAATGACAAAGTGAAAACATGTTTTTAGACATTTACATAAGTATTCACACCCCTGATTCAATACTTTGTAGAGGAACCTTTTGCGGCGATTACAGCTTTTTGAGTAAGTCTCTAAGAGCTTTGCACACGTGGATTGTACAATATTTGTCCATTATTCTTTTCAACATTCTTCATGCTCTGTCAAGATGATTGTTCATTGCTAGAGAGCCAATGTCACGCTGGTATAAAGGATTTTGGAGACAGGCGCAGGAATATACAATAGGGGTTTTTAATACACCCAAAACAAACATGTATACAAAAACACTGGGCTGTACCCAAACAAAAGAGCGAGGGTAAACCTCGTTGAACGCCACGGGACGATACCCGTATACACAATATACATAGCACGCAGCATAACAGCTGCACCAACGCATAGGTACTCACACCACCAACGGACATGGGACCAATGACAAAGACAGAGGGAACAGAGGGCACATATATAACATACTAATCAGGGGAAATGGGAACCAGGTGTGTGTAATCAGACAAGACAGTCCGGGGTTGATGATAATGAATCCTGTTCAGTGAAGCCTAGAAAGCCGGTGACGTAGACCTCCGGAACTGGTGAACAGAATGAGCAGCAGTACCGGGGGGATCCATGACAGTAATTTACAAAACTGTAACTAGGCCACACAGGAACATTCAATGTCATCTTGGTAAGCAACTCCAGTGTATATTTGGCCTTGTGTTTTAGGTTATTGTCCTGCTGAAAGGTGAATTTGTCTCCCAATGTCTGTTGGAAAGCAGACTGAACCAGATTTTGCCCGTTCATATAGCTGCATTCCGTTTATTTTATCCTATGAAACTCCCTAGTCCTTGCCGATGACAAGCATACCCATAACATGATGCAGCCACCACCATGCTTGAAAATATGAAGAGTGGTACTCAGAGTGCCCCAAATGTAATGCTTTGTATTTAGGACAAAAAGTGAGTTGCTTTGCCACATTTTCTGCAGTATTACTTTAGTGCCTTGTTGCAAACAGCATGTTTTGGAAAATGTGTATTGTCTACAGGCTTCCTTCCTTTCACTCTGTCGTTTAGGTTAGTCTTGTGGAGTAACTACAATGTTGTTGTTTTCCCATATCACAACCATTAACTGTTTTAAAGTCACCATTGGCCTCACGGATTAAATCTCTGAGCAATTTCCTTCCTCTCAACAACTGAGTAAGGAAGAACAACTGTATTTTTGTAGTGACTGGGTGTATTGATACACCATCCAAAGTGTAGTTAATAACTTCACCAAGCTCAAATTATTATATTGATTATATTTACCCATCTACCAATCGGTACCCTTCTTTGTGAGGCATTGAAAAACTTCCCTGGTGGTTGAATCTGCTTGAAATTCACTCCTTGATTGAGGGACCTTACAGATACTTGTATGTGTGGGGTACAGTGATGGGGTAGTCATTCAAAAATGATTAGGGGGGTAACCACAATGGTTTTTAACACGGAATGATTCCATGCAACTTATTTTGCGATTCAGTAAGTACATGTTTACCCCTGAACTTATTTAGGCTTGCCATAACAAAGGGGTTGAATACTTATTGACTCGAGACATTTCAGCTTTTTCATTTTTTTGTGAATGTTCTACAATCAAAATTATACTTTGACATTATGTGGTATTGTGTGGAGATCAGTGACACAACATTTACAGTTGATACATTTAAAATTCCGTCTGTAACACAACCAAACGTTGAAAAAGTAAAGGGGTGTGACCCCTTTCAGAAGACACTGTATCTGGTGTGTGTGGAAATCTATAAACACACTCATTCCCTCACCCTTGGAATTCCCATTTCTTAGTTTATCCGACCTCATCCCCAGAACATTGTTCCCAACAACCTCCTTTTTCCTCGTAATCTCAGGGTGACTGCTCTGGAAAGCCGGAGTGGAATATTCTTTTTTTTGGAGCTCAGCCAACAGGGCAGAGAAAGCTATAACCACCCACATCACAACTAACAACACGCACACAAGCACGCACGCACACGCAGAAGGCGATATTTCTCAATAAGTTCTTTCTCCTTGCAGCATTTTCAAGTTGCTGAATCGACCTAGTGTCCTCTGCCAACATTCACCTGTTAACATCACATGTGAGAAGAAGGAAGATACACAGGGGGTTGATCTACGATAAGACTCAACTACAGAACAGGGCCCAGATCTTCAAAAGGGCTGAATGATACTCCCTGCCTCACCTCTCAGTCAACTCAGTTAGAAACACATATTTGACTCCTTGGGCGATTAGCTAGCTGGGCCTATGTGGATCAAGCGTGGGTTTAACCTTACAGTAGTTCCGTTGGGGAGCTGCATGTGCAAGTCGTGGTTCTCTTTAAAGGGGGTGATAGTATCGATACTAGGTTGTATCAGAAAGGGGAGAGACATATCAGTCAATATCACTAACCTGACAGGCCGGCCCACACCATACACACAACACAGCTCTGCACTGAGGTCTAAACTGTAGTCTCTCATGGTGGTCTTAGTCTGGTTTTGCACTGAGGTCTAAACTGTAGTCTCTCACAGTGGTCTTAGTCTGGTTTTGCACTGAGGTCTAAACTGTAGTCTCTCACAGTGGTCTTAGTCTGGTGTTGCACTGAGGTCTAAACTGTAGACTCTCACAGTGGTCTTAGTCTGGTGTTGCACTGAGGTCTAAACTGTAGTCTCTCACAGTGGTCTTAGTCTGGTTTTGCACTGAGGTCTAAACTGTAGTCTCTCACAGTGGTCTTAGTCTGGTGTTGCACTGAGGTCTAAACTGTAGTCTCTCACAGTGGTCTTAGTCTGGTGTTGCACTGAGGTCTAAACTGTAGTCTCTCACAGTGGTCTTAGTCTGGTGTTGCACTGAGGTCTCAACTGTAGTCTCTCACAGGGGTCTTAGTCTGGTGTTGCACTGAGGTCTAAACTAAGCTGTGCTTATAGAGGAGTGACAGTACCACTGCACTACAGTTTATTCCTCAGTGCAGCACTGCAACACCAGCAGCAGACTCTCCTCCAGAAGCACAGTGCTGTATATTAAGGTCTAAACTCCAGACTCTCCTCCAGAAGCACAGTGCTGTATATTAAGGTCTAAACTCCAGACTCTCCTCCAGAAGCACAGTGCTGTATATTAAGGTCTAAACTCCAGACTCTCTCCTCCAGAAGCACAGTGCTGTATATTAAGGTCTAAACTCCAGACTCTCCTCCAGAAGCACAGTGCTGTATATTAAGGTCTAAACTCCAGACTCTCCTCCAGAAGCACAGTGCTGTATATTAAGGTCTAAACTCCAGACTTTCTTCCAGAAGCACAGTGCTGTATATTAAGGTCTAAACTCCAGACTCTCCTCCAGAAGCACAGTGCTGTATATTAAGGTCTGAACTCCAGACTCTCTCCTCCAGAAGCACAGTGCGGTATACTAAGGTCTAAACTCCAGACTCTCCTCCAGAAGCACAGTGCTGTATACTAAGGTCTAAACTCCAGACACTCCTCCAGAAGCACAGTGCTGTATACTAAGGTCTGAAATCCAGACTCTCTCCTCCAGAAGCACAGTGCTGTATACTAAGGTCTAAACTCCAGACTCTCTCCTCCAGAAGCACAGTGCTGTATACTAACGTCTGAACTCCAGACTCTCTCCTCCAGAAGCACAGTGCTGTATACTAAGGTCTGAACTCCAGACTCTCTCCAGAAGCACAGTGCTGTATATTAAGGTCTGAACTCCAGACTCTCTCCTCCAGAAGCACAGTGCTGTATACTAAGGTCTAAACTCCAGACTCTCCTCCAGAAGCACAGTGCTGTATACTAAGGTCTAAACTCCAGACTCTCACCCAGAAGCACAGTGCTGTATATTAAGGTCTGAACTCCAGACTCTCCTCCAGAAGCACAGTGCTGTATACTAAGGACTACACTCCAGACTCTCTCCTCCAGAAGCACAGTGCTGTATATTAAGGTCTAACCTCCAGACTCTCTCCTCCAGAAGCACAGTGCTGTATACTAAGGTCTAAACTCCAGACACTCCTCCAGAAGCACAGTGCTGTATACTAAGGTCTGAAATCCAGACTCTCTCCTCCAGAAGCACAGTGCTGTATACTAAGGTCTAAACTCCAGACTCTCTCCTCCAGAAGCACAGTGGTGTATATTAAGGTCTAAACTCCAGACTCTCCTCCAGAAGCACAGTGCTGTATATTAAAGTCTAACCTCCAGACTCTCCTCCAGAAGCACAGTGCTGTATACTAAGGTATGAACTCCAGACTCTCCTCCAGAAGCACAGTGGATAATACTAAGGTCTAAACTCCAGACTCTCCTCCAGAAGCACAGTGCTGAATACTAAGGTCTAAACTCCAGACTCCCCTCCAGAATCACAGTGCTGTATACTAAGGTCTAAACTCCAGACTCTCTCCTCCCGAAGCACAGTGTTGTATATTAAGGTCTAAACTCCAGACTCCCCTCCAGAAGCACAGTGCTGTATACTAAGGTCTAAACTCCAGACTCTCTCCTCCGGAAACACAGTGCTGTATATTAAGGTCTAAACTCCAGACTCTCCTCCAGAAGCACAGTGCTGTATATTAAGGTCTAAACTCCAGACTCTCTCCTCCAGAAGCACAGTGCTGTATACTAAGGACTAAACTCCACTCTGTCCTCCAGAAGCACAGTGCTGTATACTAAGGACTAAACTCCAGACTCTCACCCAGAAGCACAGTGCTGTATACTAAGGACTAAACTCCAGACTCTCCTCCACACTCCTCTATAAGCACAGTACTATGGTTCTGATCAGTGCTCACCATGCATTTGGCATGGGGGGGGGGGGGGGGGGATCAGGCTCAGCCAATCAGAACCCTTCCACATCAGTGGCCAGAGCCATCTCTTATCCTCCTCCAGAGGAGAGGCTTTCCCTGCTAATGCTGCACCGCTAGCTAGCGCTCCCCATACCTCTCTCCATACCTTTCTCCATGCCGCTCTCCATACACCTACACTCCTACTATCCTTTTAGGCCTCTTATCAGTCCCTCTCTCTGGCTCTTTCTCATTCAGTCCCCTCGCTCCATCATGCCCGCAATATACCTCTCTTTACCCTCCAACAATCTCTCTCCGTTTCTCACACACTCCATCTCTCTCACCCCCATCTCTCTCTCCATCTCTCTCCTGTCTTCTCTCAGAGTGACTCCAGGCCTCTCCAGTTATGCGTTGCTGAGGTGTGAGATAGCGGTCTCTACGCTACACTGGAGAGGAGAGCCAGAGAGGCCAGGTCACACCACACCATCCACACTGAATCCTAATGCGTGTGTGTTCCCTGATACCTACAGTACAGGGCGGGAGCGATAGTCGAAATTAGAATTCGGGTTGCGGTAAAGTGCTTGTTACAGAACATATATTACAGACAGGGCCTAATGGGTGGGGGGGGGGGGGGGGGGGGGGGGGGGGGGTTATTGGTTGACAATATGTCTTTCCTTTTCTCACATTCCTGGAATAGATAGAAGGAATGGGGGGATGGCAGAGCGAGAAGGAACCAATCATTTTATATGTTTAGTTGTATGTCTTGGGGAGGATGTAGAGGTACCAGTGTTGGAGGGAGAGGTAAATTAACTATAAAGCTAATTAAAAAAGACATGAACAAGAGATAGACACTCGCAGATGGAGACCCCACTTAATCAAGACAAATTGCAGAGAGGGGTTGAGATTTCCGAGTGGGCCTAGGAATTCCCGGATACACCTTTATTTAACGTTATTTATCTTAATTTATTAGTATTTGTATTTATTATGGATCCCCATTAGTTCCTGCCAAGGCAGTAGCTATTCTTCCTGGGGCTTAGTATTGATCCCCATTACTTCCTCCCAAGGTAGCAGATACTTTTCCTGGGGTCCAGTAAAATGAAGAAAGTACATTTTCTTTTAAACATTACAATACATTCACAGATTTCACAACACACTGTGTGCCCTCAGGCCCCTACTCCACCACTACCACATATCTACAGTACAAAATCCATGTGTACGTGTGTATAGTGCATATGTTATCGTGTGTGTATGTTGTCACATGTGTATGTTATCGTGTGTATGCATGTGTTGCTTCACAGTCCCGTTGTTCCATAAGTATTTTTATCAGTTTTCTTATCTAGTTTTACTGCTTGCATCAGTTACCTGATGTGGAATAGAGATCCATGTAGTACCGTGCGCCTCCCATAGTCTGTTGTGGACTTGGGGTCTGTGAAGAGACTTCTTGTGGCTTGTCTTGTGGGGTATGCATGAGTGTCCGAGCTGTGCGCCAGCAGTTCAAACAGACACCTTGGTGCAGTCAACATGTCAACACCTCTCATAAAAACATCTCTCCACTTTGAGCCAGGAGAGATTGTCATGCATATTATTCATGTTAGTGTTAGGTCTCTGTGTACATTCAAGGGCTAGTCTGTTCTGAGCCAGGTAAGTCTCGTTGAGATAAAATCTCAATCTCAAGAGAGACCTGGTCCATACCTGCTAGAACACCTAAATACCATCATGTAGATGGCCTAGGAGAGCTACGGGCTCGACAAGTATTCCATGTACAAACACATTCACTAAATAGTAACAGATACTCATCAGACTGTTTAAGTTTAAAAAGGCAGCAAAAATTGAATGTGTATTTTGAACATTTCTTGTACTTTCTTGTACTTAATAATACAACTAAATTAAACAACACGCCTTGTCATTCACAGGTCGCCTGAGGATGTACCACATTTCCTCCACCGTATTGACTACTTCCTTTGAGAAAACCAACAACATATTCCCATGTATTTATCCTCGCATCATCACGGCAGTAAATGATTTTGTAAATGGCATAGGTTCCCTCAGCCTCCCATGTAAATACAATCTCATTGGGAGATGTTAATAATCTTTTTGTTTTCTTGACCAGGAGTCTCTACAATGCCGCCCCGTTCCCTTGATTCAATTACCACAGGCACGGCGTCAGGGAGTAGAGAGAATGAAGGATGCCCCTGAATGCACCTCCGATAATGACATTCAAATTGATCACTGTCACGTGTCGCTACGCCGCTGTGCCGTTTAAAAGAGACGGTAATGAAAAGACGGGCGCACTCCGTTACGGGGGAGCAGAACATACCACGACCTCCTCAGGGAAATGACAGGCCCAAGTTCGACGGAGCTACTGCACACGTGTAACGCAGCGCATCCACAGCCAATCAGAAGAAGCTCCGCTAATGCCACCACCGCAGCCTGAAGTGCCGTCATGCCACGTACACATGCTAAAACTGATGGGGAGGCCCATACTGTACACACGCATGCATGCAGGCAAGTAACAGAATTCTGAATGTTATTTTCTGGAGAATGCACTCAGGAGATTGAGATTCACTTACAAAAACATGGATCCATGCATATGCAGTAGAGGACACACAGACAAACTCACATGGTGTAGGTTTTTACAGTTCACAGCAGGGCTGTCAAGTGTAGGCCTATCACTAATTATGCAACCAAGAAACAAACACATTACCTGACCACTCATATTCATTCAAATGTGTTTGAGTGCACTATTTAAAGTAGCTCTAATTTCAAAACGGATTGCCATTGCCCTAATAAACACCTTTTTGCAACTCCTTGAGACATCGTTTAGGAATTCCTATTCATCCTTACACAAGCAATTTATGTGAAATCTACTCTCCAACTGAAGTATCAACAGACACACACACACACACACACACACACACACACACACACACACACACACACACACACACACACACACACACACACACACACACACACACTAAATGAACAAACAGAAGTGTGCCTTTGGGTAATATCACAAAGCTCTCCAGAAGCCCAGGACAGAGTAGACTGAGAGAATAATACAGTTCTGTTTCTGTTTTCCATCTGTATCTGTGCTACAGCCCCCCATGAATACCAACCACTGAACACTGGGCCCAAATGAATAATGATGTGTGGAACATGCATATGGATCACATGTACTGTATATATGTATGAAGGATGCACAGGGCTAGGCAGGGAGGCAGGGAGGGGGGCAGGCAGGGAGGGATGCAGGAAAGGAGGCAGGCAGGGAGGGAGGGAGGGAGGGAGGGAGGGAGGCAGGCAGGCAGGCAGAGCAGAGATGAGCTACTGAGTGGAGTGGACACCAGAATCACTCACTGAAGAAGTTAAAGTGATCATACACAAAGTCCCTGCAGAGAGGGGGGGCGCACATACAGTACACACAATCACACACCCACACAGTGCACACAATCACACACCCACACAGTGCACACATGCACACACCCACACAGTGCACACAATCACACACCCACACAGTGCACACATGCACACTCCCACACAGTGCACACATGCATACACAGAGCGAGAGAGATGGTATAGACAGACTTAGTCCTTCATACTTCTCTATTTTCTGTCTCTATCACTTTAATATCAATCTCTCTTATACTTTTCTAATTTCCGCAGGCAGAAATGTAAAAACTACTTCATTCATTTCTACTCTCTTTGGTCTCTCTGTTAGCATGGGAGATTCACCATCTGTGTTTCTCTAACCTTTGGAAAAATAATTTCATTACACACCTGCTGAAAAGCCCCAATGCCTCCCATCTCTCCTTCTCCCCGCCCCTTTCTTCTCCCGCTCTTCCTCCTCTCTGTCCTCCCCTCCAAAGTGGCAGGGAGGCAGTTGCTAGGGCCACTCTGTGTCTCCAGGGGTAACCAGACAAAGGGACATAGCACCCCCGGAGCATCTGCGCGACAACCGGTCCAAATGTTCACCAACAACCAGGGAAGAAAACCAACACAGCCAGACTGGTATAGTCACTTTTCACAGGGGAAATACGTTTCACCAACAGCATCTTTTGAAGCTGTTGAAGCTCAGCTCTAGACCAGACTAGACCTCATCTGGAAGGTATAACATAGCCCAGGACAGGAAGAGAGACCTTGCAGATACCTTATGCTCCACTTCTTATTAAATAAATTAAATAGTATCCGCCTCCATTAGTGAACAGATATCCACTGTGTGTGAGTATGTAACAAGATCTCATGGTCTGACTTCAGTATTCAACGGGGTGGGGGGGTTAAAACATAAAAAATAAAAACAAGTGTCTAGCATTAGGATTGAAACCAAGATCCTCAGAGCCGTAACTCGCAGTGTAAGCCCTTCCTTTATCCCCATCCACAACTCCCTAACAAGCTGCAGGCCTACTACATGGTAATAGGTGCTCACAGTGCCCCTAGTGGACGGTATTGAAGGCATCTCCTTACTACATGGTAATAGGTGCTCACAGTGCCCCTAGTGGACGGTATTGAAGGCATCTCCTTACTACATGGTAATAGGTGCTCACAGTGCCCATAGTGGACGGTATTGAAGGCATCTCCTTACTAGATGGTAATAGGTGCTCACAGTGCCCATAGTGGACGGTATTGAAGGCATCTCCTTACTACATGGTAATAGGTGCTCACAGTGCCCCTAGTGGACGGTATTGAAGGCATCTCCTTACAACATGGTAATAGGTGCTCACAGTGCCCATAGTGGACGGTATTGAAGGCATCTCCTTACTAGATGGTAATAGGTGCTCACAGTGCCCCTAGTGGACGGTATTGAAGGCGTCTCCTTACTAGATGGTAATAGGTGCTCACAGTGCCCCTAGTGGACAGTATTGAAGGCATCTCCTTACTACATGGTAATAGGTGCTCACGTTGCCCCTAGTGGACAGTATTGAAGGCATCTCCTTACTAAATGGTAATAGGTGCTCACGTTGCCCCTAGTGGACGGTATTGAAGGCATCTCCCGACGTCCTGGGGATTTGGACAAACGACTAATACTGCAGTGGATCTGGTGTGACATGGCTGGTGTACGAGTGTATGTGAATCCATATGTTGTGCCTTCTGAAGATCACGTTGGACAATTTCATTTGAATGAATGCATCTATATTTCCCCTAATGAATAAACATGGTTGTCCTTCACAGTGACACCCACAACTCTCCTCTATGGCTAGCAGGCAGTCCTTCTCCATGACCACTCCATAATCCCTTTAAATACAACCCCACTACACACTCTAATAACTCAAGCAGAACAAAAACACATTGTAAGAGAAGGCCGGGTCCATATAGGGCTGGGGTCAAAGGTAATTCACAGCCAAGTGATGCATCTCTGTTAATATGTCAGCCAAGACATACCACAGACACATGGACAGTGAGTAAAACCGATGGTTTTAAAACAAACACCATCTTTCCATAGGGAGAGTTGATGAGTGGGAGACACAGGTGGGAATGGACTCATCTTGAAGTCTCCCATGGCTAAGAGACAGTGACAGAGCACTTCCCTTAAGTCAAATAAGGGATCAATGCATCTCCATTCAATGACACATTACCTCGCTGCCTATCGCCCAATGACGACACAGTCACATGACCCTTCGTAGCCTGGCTCATTACCAGATAGCCTGGCTCATAAACAGGTTTACAGCAGAACCGTGCTGACGAGGGGTAATATCATCACATTTATGAGAAAGTAATGATTCCTCCTCGGAATTACAAGCGATGAGGAAAAAGGTTTATGAGAATTATATCAGCAGAGAAGAGAATAAAAAAAAACTCTCTCTCCCACAACCCCTTTAATTTGTTTCCCCCTCTGGGGGATAAACAGAGCTCGGTAATATCAGGCATTAAAGTCAACCCTGTCAAAGAAGGATGGGCCAATTAGTAGAAAAGGAGAAGAGAAGAAACAGAGGAATCAAAGTCAATCCATAAGGTGTAAGGTATATTCTCCCTGCAGTATAGAAGCAGTGATCAATAACATTCACACTGACGTATGGGGACGATTAGACAGCACAATCACATCTAACCTGTCCATAATCAAGACTTAAAACTAGAATAAAGCCCTTGCCGCTTCAGGCAGAGGGAGCCTTGCCATAACCATATTTACCTATTGGAAATATAATGATGGTTTAATGAAACCTTATTTCTTTAGTCTCAAAGTTGGGTGAGGATAAAATGCAGTAGCTGGTTTATCAAGGGCATTTTATGAGAGAAATAAATAAGATTTGATTATCTGAAGGTCTGGAGTATCCTCTCTACTTTATCCTTTAGACTGAGACAACCAGAGAGGTTCAATAACATGGAGAGATGTCAGAGTGAAGTGGAGGTACTGTTGCTGTGCTCTATAAGCTGGAAGTACCGCATCCCGAACCTTCAGGCCCTAGCACCGTTTCACAACTAGTGGCATTGTCGCCGACCACAATGAAACCCTGTCTGACATGAGTGGTTGCTGGACAACACTGTACCCCTGTTGCCCCTCTCCGCCCCTCGCCAACACCCCCCGCTGTCAGTCCGAGGGGTTCCCGCTCTCATCCAATCATACGCCACATAAATCCATAACTCTCGCTCTCTTGGCCCCCAGGAAAACACAATAAACTGCACTCATCTTTTATGCATGATTCTCTCTCTCTTTGCGTCTCACTCTTGCTCTCCGTTCCCTCTCTCCCTGGCTCTGTGTTTATCAATCATTGCGGGGACACTACAGGGCAGCGCATATCCCTCGCAGGGGAGACGGAATAAACGGGGGAAATACGCATTGTTACGCAGCAAGGCAAAATGAAGAGTTGTTTTTCTTTCACTGAGCACGGAGTTCTTTTGCGACCCCTCCCCGCCTCACCTCCCCTCGCAGCGCGAATGATAGCAACATTAGGGATACAAAAGCGACCTCCTCACCTGAATCTAGATGTGTGTTGAGAAACACATGGTACAGCGTGTCTGATGCCTTGCAGGGGAGCAGGGCTGTGGCAGGAATTTACTCCCACACACGCCCTGTTAGGGTCTGCACAGCAAATATACATGCACCACAGCCTCATTGGCATCTTAACATATTCACTAACAGCCACAGCTGTTGCAGTGAGGGACCAGACATGAAGAGAGTAGAATGTAGAGAAGACTGGGATAATACATAATACTGTGCACATCAAATCAAATCAAATCAAACGTTATTTGTCACTTGCGGCGAACACAACAGTGAAATGCTTACTTACGAGCACCTAACCAACAATGCAGTATTTTAAAATAATAATAATACGAATAAGAATAAGAAATAAACGTAAAAAAACCGGTACAGAGTCAATGTGCGGGGCACTGGTTAGTCGAGGTAATTGAGGTAGTATGTACATGTAGGTAGAGATATTAAAGTGACTATGCATAGATGATAACAACAGAGTGTAGCAGCGGTGTAAAAGAGGGTTGGGGGGGTCAATGCAAATAGTCTGGGTAGCCGTTTGATTAGATGTACAGGAGTCTTATGTCTTGGGCGTAGAAGCTGTTGAGAAGCCCCTTGGACCTAGACTTGGTGCTCCGGTACCGGAGGGCCTTTCTAGGGCCTTCCTCTGACACCGCCTGGTATATAAAACCTGGCAGGAGACTTTGCCCCAGTGATGTACTGGACCGTACGCACTACCCTCTGTAGTACCTTGCGGTCGGAGGCCGAGCAGTTGCCATACCAGGCAGTGATGCAACCAGGATTCTCTCGATGGTGCAGCTGTAGAACCTTTTGAGGATCTGAGGACCCAAGCCGAATCTTTTCAGTCTCTTGAGGGGGAATAGGTTATGTTGTGCCCTCATCATGGCTGTCTTGGTGTGCTTGGACCATGTTAGTTTGTTGGTGATGTGGACACCAAGGAACTTGGAGCTCTGAATATGCTCCACTACAGCCACGTCAAAGAGAATGGGGGCGTGCTCGGTCCTCTTTTTTCCGTAGTCCACAATCATCTACTTTGTCTTGGTCATGTTGAGGAAGAGATTAT
The DNA here is from genome assembly GCF_057628025.1 of Oncorhynchus mykiss. Lineage (NCBI taxonomy): Eukaryota > Metazoa > Chordata > Actinopteri > Salmoniformes > Salmonidae > Oncorhynchus > Oncorhynchus mykiss. Next base: position 16,007,301 of record NC_143042.1, read on the forward strand.
TGTCCTGGCACCACACGGCCAGCTCTCTGACCTCCTCCCTATAGGCTGTCTCGTCATTGATCAGGCCTACAACTGTTGTGTCAGCGACAAACTTAATGATGGTTTTGGAGTTGTGCCTGGCCGTGCACTCATGAGTGAACAGGGAGTACCGGAGGGGACTGAGCATGCACCCCTGAGGGGCCCCCGTGTTGAGGATCAGCGTGGCGGATGTGTTGTTACCTATCCTTACCACCTGGGGGGAGGGGGGGTGGCATCAGGAAGTCCAGGATCCAGTTGCAGAGGGAGATGTTTAGTCCCAGGGTCCTTAGCTTATTTTTGAGCTTTGAGGGCACTATGGTGTTGAACGCTGAACTGTAGTCAATGAATAGCACTCTCACATACTGTAGGTGTTCCTTTTGTCAAGGTGGGAAAGGGCAGTGTGGAGTGCAATAGAGATGGCATTATCTGTGAATCTGTTGGAGCGGTATGCAAATTGGAGTGGGTCTAGGGTTTCTGGGATAATGGTGTTGATGTGAGCCATGATCAGCCTTTCAAAGCACTTCATGGCTACAGACGTGAGTGCTACAGGTCAGTAGTAATTTAGACAGGTTACCTTAGTGTTCTTGGGCACAGGGACTATGGTGGTCTGCTTAAAACTTGTTGGTATTACAGACTCAGACAGGGAGAGATTGAAAATGTCAGTGAAGACAATTGCCAGTTGGTCAGTGCATGCTCGCAGTACACTTCCTGGTAATCTGTCTGACCCTTACTCACATTGGCTGCGTCTTCGGTAACAGCTGGTGCTCTCATGCATGTTTCAGTGTTGTTTGCCTCAAAGCGAGGTAGTCTGGTAGGCTCGTGTCACTGGGCAGCTCTCGGCTGTGCTTTCTTAGAAGCTTCCGGGTTACAGTCCCACTCCTTGAAAGTGGCAGCTATAGCCTTTAGCTCAGGGAGGATATTGCCTGTGATCCATGGCTTCTGGTTGGGGTATGTACGTACAGTTAATTAGGTGACGACCTCATCGATGCACATTGATGAAGCCAATGACTGATGTGTTGTACTCCTCAATGCCATCGGAGGAATCCTGGAACATATTCCAGTCTGTGCTAGCAAAACAGTCCTGTAGCTTAGCATCTGTTTCATCTGACCACTTTTTGTATTGATCGAGTCACTGTTTTTCCTGCTTTAATTTTTTCTTGTTAGCAAGAATTAGGAGGATAGAATTATGGTCAGATTTGCCAAATGGAGGGCGTGGGAGAGCTTTGTATGACTCTCTGTGAGTGGAGTAAAGGTGGTCCAGAGTTTTTCCCCACTGGTTGCAGATTTAACATGCTGATCAGTTTCCCTGCATTAAAGTCCCAGGTCACTAGGAGCGCCGCCACTGGGTGAGCATTTTCCTGTTTGCTTATGGCGGAATAACAGCTTATTGAGTGTAGTCTTAGTGCCAGCATCAGTCTGTGGTGGTATGTAGACAGCTACGAAAAATACAGATGAAAACTCTCTAGGTAGATAGTGTGGTCTACAGCTTATCATGAGATACTCTACCTCAGGCGAGCAAAACCTTGAGACTTCCTTAGATAGTGTGCACCAGCTGTTATTTACAAAAATACATAGTCCGCCGCCCCTTGTCTTACCAGACGCCGCTGTTCTATCCTGCTGATACAGCGCATAACCAGCCAGCTGTATGTTGATAAATGTCGTTGTTCAGCCATGACGTGAAGCATAAGCTATTACAGTTTTGAATGTCCTGTTGGTAGTTTAATCTTTCGCGTAGGTCAGTTTATTTTCCAACGATTGCACGTTTGCTCGCAGAATGGAAGGCAGTGGGGGGTTTATTTGATCGCCAAAGAATATTCAGAAGGCAGTCCGCCCTCAGGACCCTTTTTCTCTGCCTTCTCTTCAAACAAATGACAGGGATCTGTGCCCCCGGGAAAGCAGTATGTACTTCACGTCGGGCTCGTCGGACTCGTTAAAGGAAAAAAACGATTCTGCCAGTTCGTGGTGAGTAATCGCAGTTCTGATGTCCAGAAGTTATTTTCGGTCACAAGAGACGGTAGCAGAAACATTATGTACAAGATAAGTAAACAAAATAAGTTACAAACAACACAAAGAAACAAACAAAAAACACAATTGGATGGGAACACGTAACACGCCAGCCTTTTTCTCTGACGCCGTCTTAATAGTGTATTGTACTGAAGAGAAAAGCTTTGGTCTCTTTTGAGCCAACAAATAGATGCACATACCACAGCATACTAATGAGGGAAAATGGCTTTTTAGAGGTCAGAGGCATCTGCTATGTATACATTGGTCACATACACAGACAAACACACCTGTTCCGACCTTGTAGATGAGATCTGCTTTCATACATAAGTTCAACTCCATTGATCCTCATTGCATGTACTCTATATTAATTGAAGGCTGTTTAATTGTTGTACTGTTGTCATTTTGATTTAGATTTTATTAGGATCCCCATTAGCCGATGTCAATGATGACAGCTAGTCTTACTTAAAGACATTAAAGACTTTACAATTCATATACATTTTAAAACAGTGACATGTAGTGTGCGTGTGTATCTATCAGTTACACATACAGTGCCTTCGGAAAGTATTCAGAGCCCTTGACTTTCTCCACATTTTGTTAAGTTACAGCCTTATTGTAACATTGATTACAATTCCTATTTCCCTCATCAATCTACACACAATACACAATAGTGACAATAGTGTTTTTGAGGTTGAAATTTTATCAAATGTAAACTCAGAAGAAAGAAACTGTCCTCACTGTCAACTGCGTTCATTTTCAGCAAAATGTGTAAATATTTGTATGAACATAACAAGATTCAACAACTGAGACATATACTGAACAAGTTCCACAGACATGTGACTAACAGAAATTGAATAATGTGTCTCTGAACAAAGGTGGGGTCAAAAACAAAAGTAACAGTCAGTATCAGCTGCATTAAGTACTGCAGTGCATCTCCTCCTCATGGACTGTACCAGATTTGCTATTTCTTGCTGTGAGATGTTACCCCACTCCTCCACCAAGGCACCTGCAAGTTCCCAGACAATTTCTGTGGGGAATGGCCCTAGCCCTCACCCTCTGATCCAACAGGTCCCAGACCTGCTCAATGGAATTGAGATAAGGGCTCTTCGCTGGCCATGGCAGAACACGGACATTCCTGTCTTGCAGGAAATCACTTACAGAACGAGCAGTATGGCTGGTGGGATTATCATGCTGGAGGGTCATGTCAGGATGAGCCTGCTGGAAGGGGACCACATGAGGGAGGAGGATGTCTTTCCTGTAACGCACAGTGTTGAGATTGCCTGCAATTACAACAAGCTCAGTCCTGTCGGGTCCAGCGACGGTGGTTTTGTGCCCATAGGCGGCGTTGTTGCCGGTGATGTCTGGTGAGGACCTGCCTTACAACAGGCCTACAAACCCTCAGTCCAGCCTCTCTCAGCCTATTGCAGACAGTCTAAGCACTGATGGAGGGATTGTGTGTTCCTGGTGTAACTCGGGCAGTTGGTGTTGCCATCCTGTACCTGTCCCGCAGGTGTGATGTTCGGATGTACCAATCCTGTGCAGGTGGTCTGCCACTGTGTGGACAATCAGCTGTCTGACGTGTCTCCCTGTAGATCTGTCTTAGGCATCTCACAGTACAGACATTGCAATTTATTGACCTGGCCAGATCTGTAGTCCTCATGCCTCCTTGCAGCATGCCTAAGGCACATTCACGCAGATGAGCAGGGACCCTGAGCATCTTTCTTTTGCAGTTTTTCAGAGTCAGTAGAAAGGCCTCTTTATAGTGTCCAAAGTTTTCATACTTGTGACCTTAATTGCCTACCGTCTGTAAGCTGTTAGTGTCTTAACAACCATTCCACAGGTGCATGTTTATTAATTGTATAAGGTTCATTGAACAGGCATGGGAAACAGTGATTAAACCCTTTACAATAAAGATCTGTCAAATTATTTGGACATTATCTTTGAAAGACAGGGTCCTGAAAAAGGGACGTGTCTTTTTTTGTTGAGTATATTAGAAACCCATAACAGAAATACCTTATTTACATAAGTATTCAGACTTTTTGCTAATTGACTCAAAATTGAGCTCAGGTGCATCCTGTTTCCATTGATCATCCTTGAGATGTTTCTACAACTTGATTGTAGTCCACCTGTTGTAAATTCAATTGCATGGACATGATTTAGAAAGACAAACAACTGTCTATATACAGTTGAAGTCAGAAGTTATCATGCACCTTAGCCAAATACATTTAAACTCAGTTCTTCACAATTCCTGACATTTAATCATATTAAAAAGTCCCTGTCTTAGGTCAGTTAGGATCACCACTTTATTTTAAGACTGTGAAATGTCAGAATAATAGCAGAGAGAATGATTTATTTCAGAAGTTTACATACACGCAATTAGTATTTGGTAGCATTGCTTTTAAATTGTTTAACTTGGGTCAAACGTTTCAGGGAGCCTTCCACAAGCTTCCCACAATAAGTTGGGTGAATTTTGGCCCATTCCTCCTGACAGAGCTGGTGTAACTCAGTCAGGTTTGACTCATTTGAGACCAAGCTTTAACTTCCTGACTGATGTATTGAGATGTTGCTTCAATAATCCACATCATTTTCCTCCCTAAAGATGCCATCTATTTTGTGAAGTGCACAAGTCCCTCTTACAGAAAAGCACCCCCTCAACATGATGCTGCCACCCCCGTGCTTCACGGTTGGGATGGTGTTCTTCGGCTTGCAAGCCTCCCACTTTTTCCTCCAAACATAACAGTGGTCATTATGGCCAAACAGTTCTATGTTTGTTTCATCAGACCAGAGGACATTTCGCCAAAAAGTATGATCTTTGTCCCCATGTCCCCATTGTCCCCGTAGTCTGGCTTTTTTATGGGGGTTTTGGAGCAGTGGCTTCTTCCTTGCTGAGCGGCCTTTCAGGTTATGTCGATATAGGACTCGTTTAACTGTGGATATAAATACTTTTGTTTCCTCCAGCATCTTCACAAGGTCCTTTGCTGTTGTTCTGGGATTGATTTGCACTTTTTGCACCAAAGTACATTCATCTCTAGGAGACAGAACGCGTCTCCTTCCTGAGCAGTATGACAGCTGCGTGGTCCCATGGTGTTTATACTTGCGTACTATTGTTTGTACAGATGAACGCGGTACATTCAGGCATTTGGAAATCGCTCCCAATGATGAACTAGACTTGTGGAGGTCTACAGTTTTTGGCTGATTTATTTTGATTTTCCCATGTCGTCAAGCAAAGAGGCACTGAGTTTGAAGGTAGGCCTTGAAATACATCCACAGGTACACCTCCAATTGATCAGAAGCTTCTAAAGCCATGACATCATTTTCCAAGCCTTTTAAAGGCACAGTCAACTTAGTGGATGTAAACTTCTGACCCACTGGAATTGTGATACAGTGAATTTTAAGTGAAATAATCTGTTCTGTAAACAATTGTTGGAAAAATGACTTGCCAAAACTATAGTTTCTTAATAAATCCTGTTATGGATGATGCGAATTTTCGCAGCTTTTTGTTAAAAATCGCGCAACATTTCAAAGTCCTGCTACTCATGCCAGGAATATTATATATGCATATGATAAGTATGTGTGGATAGACTGGTTAAATCGGGTCTGTGGCTATAACAGAACGTGTTTAGGAGTAAAAATCCCTGGTAAAACTGTTTACCAAAAACAAAACAAAAAATATTCGTCCGCCATTCAATGTATTGTTAAAGGCGACCTAAAATAAATAAGGACCCCCTGTAAACGCCTACAGCTTCCACACGATGTCACGATATTTATCCTTGGTTACAACACGAATAAGCCCCTCCTTTCTTGAGGCGCACCACAGTATGTTGTGAAACTGAAAAAATGGACGATGATTTCCAGACTTGCAGCTATCGAATACAGATCGCCCGGTGATCAATTTGATACATCATTAACGTTTATTAATACCTAAAGTTGGTTTAGAAAAGTCGTTTGAAGTGATTTGTAAAAGTTTATAGGCGACTTTTGTAATTTTAAAAAGTGACGTTGCGTCTTGTAAATGGGCTTTTTGCAGCATCAGACTGGCCTTCAGCAAATGACATTTTGGGTATACAATGACGGATTTAATCGGGAAAAAGACCCAATTGTGATGTTTATGGGACATATAGGAGTGCCAACAAAGAAGCTCGTCCAAGGTAATGAATGTTTTATATTTTATTTCTGCGTTTTGGGTAGCGCCGGCTACCGCAAAATCTGTTGTTTACGTGTCGTGCTGGTATTTTGGGGGGGTGCATGCTATCAGATAATAGCTTCTCATGCTTTCGCCGAAAAGCATTTTACAAATCTGACTTGGTGGCTAGATTCACAACGAGTGTAGCTTTAATTCAGTACCTTGCATGTGTATTTGTATGAAAGTTTGAGATGTACCGAGTACTATACTCAAGTACTATAGGTGGCGCTCTGAAATTTCCGCTGAGCTGTCCCTGTGCAGGGACCACCTCCATAAGAAGTTTTTTAACAACAACAAATTTGTGGAGTGGTTGAAAAACTAGTTTTAATGACTCCAATCTAAGTGTATGTAGACTTCTGACTTCAACTGTGAGGTTCCACAGTTGACAGTGCATGTCATTCCAAACCCAAACCATGAGGTTGAATGAATTGTCAGGGGAAGGGTACCCAAATATTCTGCATCATTGAAGGTCCCCAAGAACACAATCGCCTCCATTATAATAATTTTTTGTTGTTGTATTTTACCCAATTTCAATCTTGTCTCATCGCTGCAACTCCCCAACGGGCTCGGGAGAGGCGCCTAACCGCGCTCCTTATGACCCGCCAGTTTAACCCGGGAGCCAGCCGCACCAATGTGTCGGAGGAAACACCTTTCAACTGGCAAATGGGGTCAGCCTGCAGAGCCAAGTAATGCCCACCCGGCCAAACCCTTTCCTATCCCGGGCGATGCTGGGCCAAATGTGGACCATCCTATGGGACTCCCGGACACGGCACAGCTTGGGAATGAACCCGGGTCTGTAATAATGCCTCTAGCACTCCAATGCAGTGCCTTAGACCGCTGTCCCCATCTAACCTGACAGAGCTTGAGAGGATCTGCATAGAATAACAGGAGTAACTCCCCAAATACAGGTGTGCCAAGCTTGTTGAAGCACCTTTGGCAGCGATTACAATTTGGAATTTCCAACACATTGTTTCTTATAAAAACAAGAAATGATGCAGTCAGGCTTTCCTCAACTCATAGCCAAGAGAGACTGACATGCATAGAATTGTCGTGTCTTTACTATCATTAATTTGAAGACTTAGTTTTTATCAAAGATTCTCTGTAATTACTATTACGCGATTAAACTGATTAATCATGTAACCGTAGTTAACTAGGAAGTCGGGGCACCAAGGAAAATATTCAGATTCCAAAGTTATAATTTCCCAATATAACCTTTCAGATATTTTCATATCTGATCAATAGTATTCTGATTAATGAATTATTTACTTTACCTCACGTTAGTCTCATTCCAAACATCGTAAATTGTTGGTTATCTGCACGAACCCAGTCTTCACTATGAGTCATCCACACATCAATTGTCTTAAATCATTTATTTATTACTAACTAAGTAATTCACAGAAATGCATAAACAAAACAACAAAGTAAATATGGTTACAAGAAATGATAGGGGAATGTGCCCTAGTGGGCTAAACCGGCATGGTGGCTTGTTAGTCAAAAGGGGAGTGGGGGTCGACTAAGAAGTCACTACAGAGTTAATAATTATAACAATTGAAATGCTAATCCTTTACACATGAACGCTCACTCATTCGGGAACAATTGCAATCAATATATTCATGCTCAGTGTGTCGTCTTGATCGCTATTGAAAAGTTAGTTTATTTTGTAGGATTGTCCGTCTCTCTATCTCTGTCGTGGTAATAGTGGATAGTTCAGAGTGACATTCATTCATGTTGTTGTAGAATGAATGTTTCGGCGGTTGTCGTTCTTAGGGTTCAATGATACCGAATTCCTAGCTGCAGACTAGTAATTCATATCAAAGATTTGTTCTTATTCTGTCGGTATCGATAGTCTAAGAGTTTAACCACGTGGTATGGTTAAAAGATTCAGCAATGGTCTTCATCCTCCCGTGATTGAGAGAAACATGGTCTACTTAAAATTTCTCAAAGTTGGGTTTTATTCGAAATTGCAGAAAAGGTGCTGTCCCAGGATGCCTGACCCTGACTGGGCTCATGGGCGGTCCTCTGATTTAGTTCAACTCAAAAGGGAATTGGAGTTTCCTTCATTAAACAGTCCAAAATCACATTACACAATTTTACAAACAGTATCATACTCACTCATTCATCTTATATAACAATAAGATGTAAACCTCATATCTGAGGCTATTATATAAACAGCGTTATGGTAATGTGGCCACACCGTCTCCCATGAGCTTCCCCAAGTTGTAACAAACGGACCAGTTCGTAGCTGGATTCTTCACCGATCTTTTGTACCTTCTCCGGAACATTACATTTGTTCGGACCTCAAGTTCTGTGAGGTGGAAGAAATTCCTTTGTTCTCTATGAAAATTCACTCTGTCCCTCCAAAGAGGGCAACGTCATGACAGAATTGATATTAGCCCTCTGACTACAGTGAAGAGCCACTCTGTTCTGTGCATCTTAATAACTGTAGGTCTTTCTTTGCAGCACTTCACCATATGACTGGACAATAATCAAGAGAAGATAAAACTACAGCCTGCAGGACTTGCTTTGTGGAGTGTGGCGTCAAAAAGGAAGCAGAGCATCTCTTTATCACGGACAGACCTCTCCCCATTTTTACAACCATTTAATCGATATGTTTTGACCATGAAGGTTTACAATCTAAGGTAACACCAAGTAATTTAGTGTCCACAACTTGTTCAACAGCCTCACGGTTCATTACCAGATTCAGCTGAGGTCAAGAACTTAGGGAATGATTGAAGGAACTGTTCAGTACAGTGGGTAGGTTAGGGAACACTGAGATTGCAGAGCAAAGGACTGACATCTGTCCCTCAAGTAATAACAGCAGAATGAGACTGACATTTCACACTGGAACATACTGTCTCAGACGGGAACACACGCACGGACACACACATGCACGCACGCACACAGCTGCCTGCAAGACAGAGACATGGTGTCAGATTGAGACAAGAGGAGAGGAAGAGAAGAGAACAGGGGGGAGAGAGAGGAGCGTAGGAGAAAGAGGGTGAAAAAGTGAGGAGGTATAGAAAATGGAGAAGTTATCAGGCTCATAATAATGTGTGCTCTTCTCTTCCTCTCTCCTCCTCCCAAGAGCTGCCCATGCAGCGATACTTTAACCATGAATACTTCATCACAAGCGCAACTCTGTATAATTCCGTTCCCCGGAAAGAAAATAATGATTGAGAGAGAGAAGGACAGAGAAAAAGGAGAGATTGAAATGTCATGAAGGCAGATGACTGGGATATTCATATCTCTATGTAAATAGCAATTAGCTGAACCAACAACCCCAGTGTCAATACCAGAGCTCCGCAAAGGGAAATCAGACACAGAGTTAAAGGTCAAACTATGATTTGTAGTTACAGTATGACCCCTCTGTTAACTGATGACACATTCCACAAGGGGAAAGTGTCCCACAACCCCCCGAGACGTACATTTGGTGCAGAATGGGAAAAAGTGTTCTCCGCTGATGACCTAACCTCCCGTGTGTGTGTTTGTAGAAATACTTGTACTCCTAATGTCTTCAAAACCCCACATTCCACTCATCATGCAAAGTCACAGAGGAACAATTTAGTTAAATGTTTAAATATTTTTTTAGAGGGCGTCAACTAATCTGATAAATATTAAAATATACATAAATTATTCCAAGAAACAGATTGCAGGCATTTCAATTGGTAATCTTTTCCAATTAGCATTTTGGGAGACAAAAACCTCTAAAGACAGAGAAAAACCACTACAGTCGCTGGAATTCTCTAAACTAAATTAGCATACGCAATTAGCATGAATTCATCTGCCATCTCAGACAGTTTAGTGTGTTTGATTATGGGTGTCTGGTCCCTGGTTTGTGTGTGTGTGCGCGCGAGCGTGTGCCAGGGAGACGCAGGAGATCTGCATTTTCAACTAAAAACATCCCCGACAATCAGGAGCAGACAGGTGCAACGTTCACACTCTTCCCCAGAAACACACCCTCACAGCATGACCACAGCACCGTGAGATAATAAACACACTGCAAACATGTGTGACTACACACCTACGTGTAAGTGTGTGTATTTTTTACACCCGAGGGAAAAAAACGGTAGTATGGGTGTAACAACTTCACACTTCATTCTTCTCCCGCCTAGCCTTTCTAGCAACATGCTCACATGACTGCAACAACATGACAATAATGCACCACAGCCTATCTGGTGTTTCTCTGCTAGTCTTCCTTACCACTCAGGCTCAGTCAGAGATACATTACTGTACATGCTCTTCTACCTGATCCACAATATAGGGCCAACTGTGTCATAGTCCTTTTTCAGCACGGTTCCAGCTGAGGGGTAACACGGTGAGGTAGTGGTTTGTTTGTCATAAGGGGGTCGTCTCCTACTATCAACTGTTAGTTAAGGCTCAGGAAGGGGAAGGGCTGTGGCGGTCATAAAGTTTTGCCAGTTGGTTATTGTCATGCAAAAGTAACGATCTCAAGGTAATTAACAGAAGTTTAGCATCTCCAGGCCACAATGCGTACAAGCTGCATTCAAGCCGCTGATGTGTGCTTTCAAAACATCTACATTTAAAAAGTCGAAAAAATGAATTTAATATACACATCACAATAAATCCAATAATTTCTTTGAGTCAGGTCTAAAGAACATTATGATATGAATAAAACGTATTTTAGACAACAGAATATGAGTTGGTTATCTGGCTTTGCACCATGACATAGGCGGTAGGCCAGTTAATTTAGTAGACCAGATATGCTTATAAGTCGCTTGCTATTATTTTATATTATATGATTTTAGAGTAAGAAGAATATAATTGAACTTAGCTGAATAAAATCTAAAGAATATTTTTCCCATTCTGGAGCGAGTGTGCATATGAAGTGGCTGTGTTGAGGGTAAAAGTGATCATTTGAAACAGGTCCTATACACTAGACTTAGAGTTACCTGGCAACTTTAGTGGTGAATGAAACAAACCTTGTCTTAGAAATGAAAAACATATGGACTGCATGATGTGACTTCAGGCTATGGAGGAGTTGAGAAAGTCTGGAGAAAAAACCCTGCGCTCCATTCCTTGCCTCAGGTTGCAAAGCTGTTCTCTCATCAAGTGATCATGTTTTCACCCCTCAGCCTATTCTCAATTGAATCTAGTCTTTACTAATATGTCAAAGTCGTTTCGATTTATCAAATGGGCAGGGGAAGGGGAAAAACGATGTCAAATAGTATGTCATCCGTATGCACTGGAATAGTGAATGGAGGCCGCGTGGTTCCCGTCGGTCTGTGTTTTTTATGATGCCGGATAGGCTACTTTGGTTTTATATGAGAAGCAGAGAAATAAATATAAGAACGGTTATTTCACTCCGCACACCAACCACTGTTTGAAGAGCTCTGGCTGCCCGACTGGTGATATCCCTCCCAAACTCGGTATGCCATGGGCTCTCCGACCCTGTTCCTTCACTTAACCAAATGAAGCATCATTTGGGAAACAAAATGAAATCTGTTCGGGAACATCGATAGTAACACGTTTTCCCAACGAAAACATATTTCAATAAACTGTTGCCAGCCCCCCTCTGCGCTTGAGATAGGAATAAAGGAGACACTGGAGGAGATAGAAATGCATGGTAGTGAGATATTCTGTAGCTAAAGGTAACGTGTCAGCCTATTGATTATGAAAATATACAACTTTCCTTATTACTAGGGCTAAAAATCATGTACAAATTCACTATACCTGTAAGCCGCCCTGCACAATCAATGAACCAACGGCATGGCCTAGGCTGGCGATACGTTCTCTCCCAGACTCATGGATAGACATATTGGAGCGTAGCATGAGGTAAGTCCAGTCCATACAGTACTCATAATAATACAATCCACACTCAAAGGTGACTACTAAAAATGTGTTTAATTTTGGAGAATAGGCTAGACCAATTATGTACCAAAGACATCTTAAATAATTTTGTTTGATGTTTTTCTGCCATGTGTAATATGCCTTGTATAAAGGCACAGTCATCATTTGTGCTTAATAACCTCATAAGCCTATGCATCAGCTCTAATATGTGGATGGGGGTTTTGAATGAATCATCACCTTAGAAACCGTTGTTTTTTTTAATTGTATCTTTATTTAACTAGGCAAGTCAGTTAAGAACAAATTCTTATTTTCAATGGCCTAGGAACAGTGGGTTAACTGCCTGTTCAGGGGCAGAACGACAGACAGCTTGGGGATTTGAACTTGCAACCTTCCGGTTACCAGTCCAACACTCTAACCACTAGGCTACCCTGCTGTTGTCCAAGTTGTTGTGTTAGGTTTTGAAACAGCATCCACAACGACATTGTTTTACACTCAGTTTCAACCTGCCTTTGAACTAATCTCTTCAAATTGATCATCAAAGTGAGGTGAGTTTTAAAAGCATGATACTGTTTTGATGTGTTTGATGTGATTTTCGATGCCATTTGCACATTGATATCAGAGTGGTTAGAAGGACAATAGAACCATGAGTACCAGGCCGTTAGAACCTGATGGTCATTAGGGTACTACCTACTCATGTCCTGAGTGCATAAGAGGAGATTACCATGACTCAACGGTCAGATGGAATTTTACTGCGCTCATGACTCATGACTGCCGGTGTGGCGGTAATAAGGTCACCTCAAAAGGCCTAGGAAGGGGTCAATATCAACTGCTGTGTCAATATCCGTTTATAATTCTCATCTCTTTGTTATTGTAATACTAATGTCCCAGTGTTGATCTACTATTATTGGGGTCATGGCTTTGTGTATCCAGCTTCTGTTCAACTCCTTACCCAGGAGGGAGGGAGGGAGAGAAGGAGGGAGAGAGGGAGGGAAGGAGAGAGGGAGAGAGAGACATTATTTGTGTTTATTGGGTCCTATACAGTTGAAGTCAGAAGTTTACATACACTTAGGTTGGAGTCATTAAAACTCGTTTTTCAACCACTCCACAAATGTCTTGTTAACAAACTATAGTTTTGGCAAGTCGGTTAGGACATCAAGTTTGTGCAGGACACAAGTCATTTTTTCTTTAAATAGCTTGGAAAATTCCAGAAAATGATGTCATGGCTTTAGAAGCTTCTGATAGGCTAATTGACATCATTTGAGTCAATTGGAGGTGTACCTGTGGATGTATTTCAAGGCCTACTGTCAAACTCAGTGCCTCGTTGCTTGACATCATGGGAAAATCCAAATAAATCAGCCAAGACCTCAGAAGAAAAATTGTTGACCTCCACAAGTCTGGTTCATCCAATTTCCAAACACCTGAGGGTACCTCGTTCATCTGTACAAACAATAGTACGCAAGTATAAACACCATGGAACCACGCAGTCATCATACTGCTCAGGAAGGAGATGTGTTCTGTCTCCTAGAGATGAACATACTTTGGTGCAACAGGAAAGGACCTTGTGAAGAACAGGAAAGGACCTTGTGAAGAACAGGAAAGGACCTTGTGAAGATGCTAGAGCAAACAGGTACAAAAGTATCTATATCCACAGTAAAACGAGTCCTATATCCACATAACCTGAAAGGCTGCTCAGCAAGGAAGAAGTGACGGCTCCAAATCCGCCATAAAAAAGCCAGACTACGTTTTGCAACTGCACATGGGGACAACGATTGTACTTTTTGGAGAAATTTCCTCTTGTCTAATGAAACAAAAATAGAACTGTTTGGCCATAATGCCCATCGTTATGTTTGGAGGAAAAAGGGAGAGGCTTGCAAGCTGAAAAACACCATCCCAACCGTGAAGCATTATTGTGGCAGCATCATGTTGTGGAGGTGCTTTTCTGCAGGAGGGACTGGTGCACTTCACAAAATAGATGGCATCATGAGGAAAGAAAATGAGGTGGATATATTGAAGCAACATCTCAAGACATCAGAAGTTAAAGCTTGGTCACAAATGGGTCTTCCAAATGGACAATGAGCCCAAGCATACTTCCAAAGTTGTGGCAAAATGGCTTAAAGACAACAAAGTCAAGGTATTGGAGTGGCCAGTACAAAGCCCTGACCTCAGTCCTTTGGAACATTTGTGAGCAGAACTGAAAAAGTGTGTGCGAGCAAGGAGGCCTACAAACCTGACTCAGTTACACCAGGAATGGGTCAAAAGTCTACCCGAAACGTTTGACCCAAGTTAAACAATTTAAAGGCAATTCTTCCAAATACTGATTAAGTGTATGTAAACTTCTGACCCACTGGGAATGTGATGATAAAAATAAAAGCTGAAATAAATCCTTCTCTCTACTATAATTCTGACATTTCACATTCTTAAAATAAAGTGGTGATCCAAACTGACCTAAAACAGGGAATTTTTACTAGGATTAAATGTCAGGAATTATTTGGCTAAGGAGTATGTTAACATCCGACTTCAACTGTATATGGGCCAAGGAAACACTACAGCAATATTGAGGTTACATCATGTGGACGTTATTTTGTGACTGTTGTAATATCGTTGTGACAAAACACACACACACACACACACACACACACACACACACACACACACACACACACACACACACACACACACACACACACACACACACACACACACACACACACACACACACACACACACACACACACACACACACACACACATGAGATGCTCTCCAGACAATCAGTCACCAGTGACCTGTGCATACATTAAGCCTGCTTTCAAACACACAATCACACACACACACAATCCCCGAGGAGGCCCACTTTAATGTTCTGTTAGTCCAGGAGTGTAGTAATCAGAAACAGCATGTAGCCTCAGGCTATAGCTAGAAGCCATGACATCTACTCACAGAGATGGAGGGGGAGAGAGAGAGAGTAGGAGGGAGGGATGGATGAAAGAGTGAGAGGGAGAGAGATGGGAAGAGATCGGGAGAAAGGGAGAGACTGTATGGTAAGTGACTGGCTGTGAATCTATGGGTGATTTTTGACAATCTTTGTTGTTCATTGAATGTAGAGACAATATATATATATATATAAGCATAACGTGGTAGTTTTTCCTGTTCTAAATGTCGGTATAATGTTCTTTAATTTACATTGAACCACTAAACCCCTCTGCTGCTCCTGATCGAGAGTTGAGAATTACACACCCCTACTGTGAATAAAAGGAACACATTTTGTTCTTCAAGTCGGTATTTGTCTGCAGTATGTGTATTTCTATGTGTCTTCATCCGTGTGTGTTCGCTCTCTCTCTTTATCTTTTTTTTGTGTGCGAGAGTGCACGTGTGTGTGTGTGTGTGTGTGTGTGTGTGTGTGTGTGTGTGTGTGCTCCCTCTCTGTATGAGTCTGGCTGTGACACAGCTGCTGGTAATTTCAGCTCCAGGCAGATTAATACCTGGAGTGGAGTGGGCCAATCAAAATCTCCCCTGGAATTCTCCTTCTAGCCTTCTCTTTCTCTTTCTTTTACCCTCCCTCCCTCCCTCCCTCCCTCCCTCCCTCCCTCCCTCCCTCCCTCCCTCCCTCCCTCCCTCCCTCCCTCCCTCCCTCCCTCCCTCCCTCCCTCCCTCCCTCCCTCCCTCCCTCCCTCCGTCCCTCCCTCACTCCCTCCCTCCCTCCCTCCCTCCCTCCCTCTGTCTTTCACAGTCCATGCAGTCGCTGGAAACGTTCGTCTTGCAATTAAGGAAAGGTTGAATGAGAAAAGAGAGCGAGAGAGACAAACCCCGGTTGTGCTTGTTCCGGAGTGCTAGATCAGGGAGAAGAGTGAGAAAGAACAGGGGAAAAACACATCCCTTTTCCAGACAGGCAGATAATAGATGAGAAGAATCTAGAGGTAGAGGGAGATATGGGGAGGGAAGGAGGGAGAGAGAAGGAGGGAGAGGGTTCACTTTGACGGATGTCTTCTCTTCAAACCTGGGATGGTAAAATCTGTTCTTGTCACATTGGAACAATCAGGGCTGACATCTAGGGAGGAGAAGAGGGGAGGGGAAAGAGGGAAACGAAGGGAGAGAGACAGAGAGTACGGAGAGTGAGAAAGGTGACACCTATCCATTCCAGGCTGAGCTTTGCTCCTTGTGAGTAACACTTAGTTACAATTGGAAATCAGTGAGTGTAACTGCCAAGGGTCTCATTGCTTTGAGCCTTGGTAGCATTAAGATCGTCATTACAACCCTCAAAGGTCCTTAGTTTATATATTTCCCCAGACCATTATAAAAGCAGCAAAGAGGATTGTTCGGAGATTGTTGGCCTCCTGAGAAATTGACCTTGGCCGCAAACATAGAGGATCAACAAAACAACAGCTGAGTGAGAGAGATTCCACAGAGGAAAATGCATTATCAGAAACATTACAAGTCTTTTATGTTGTAATGGTGCCACTATTTGTACTTAACCGCACAAAAAAAAAGAATTGGTTTGGCAATCTTCACTATTCACTATTCATGCCAACACAGCGTCTTGAATGGAATTGGAGTGAATTAAAAGAAGAGCTCCGGGAACCTATTCCTATGCACCTAATGATGTGTTTCACAATGCAGCGGCTCTACGGAGCAGGAGATGGGAGGGCTTTCACGCCGTCAGAGAAGAATGATTAAACAATCACCCTAGAAGACGGAGAGAGAGAGAACGAGAGTGAGATAGAAAAGGGAGAGAAAGAGAGAGAGAATAAGAAAGAGAGGGGGGAGAGAGAGAAGTAAAGGCTTTGTGACAGAGGACTGGCAGGCTGAGTCACTGGTATAGCGGAGAAAAACTGCTATCATCCGTTCCCCATTCTTTTCCTTTCTTCCACGCTCTCACCATCTCGCTCCCTCAATCTATACAACTGTATTTTTCTTTTCTCTCTTTGCAAACTCTCTCTCTCTTTCCATTTCGCTCTTGTGTATTGTTTATGGGATGAATGTTGTTTTTCTCGGCGCTAGGCGTCATTCTCGTGACAGGGTTGTATCTTTTTAATGGCTGACATTTCCCTGCGCTTCTCCCCTCAAAAGACACGCACAGGGAATGAATGCTCTGTGCCTTTCAAAGAAGCATCTTGTTAGTAGCAAGTGAACAATACACTAACACACACACACACGGACACACGGACACACACACACACACACACACACACACACACACACACACACACACACACGGGTGCATTTAAATTAGAAAGATCTATCAGACTTTTTCACCTTTCATCATCCTCACACAGAAGCAGGTTTCTCAACTCCCACTCCCTGTTCAAACCTCCTCTGCAGATTCCTTTTGTCCTCCCCTCCTCTGATTCTCTCCATCTTTCATTTCCTCCACGGGTTAAAGATGGGGGGGTGGGTCAAATTAAGGCAGCGATAGATTCATAAAATATTGCTGCTCTGTGCTGGGTAGGCCTGGCATTGTGACGATCTAGAGGATGCTGACAGACAGGCACACAGAGAGACAGAAATGAGAGGGTTTAGACCAGGCTATTTATTATCTTTCTTTATTCTCTTCATCCCTCTCAACCCTTTTTCTTTCCACCCGTTGACATCCTCTTTCTCCATCCCATCTCCCTCTTCTGCTGCATCTTTATTTTCCCTTCCATCTCATTTCATATTTTGACATTGGAGTTAATTAGCAGACTCTCTTATCCAGATTGACTTACAGTTGGTGCATTCATCTTAAGATAGCAGGACAACCACACATCACAGTCATAGTAATGTTGTCCTCAATGACATCTTATTTAAGATACTCTTTGAAGAGGTAGGGTTTCAGATGTGTTTGGAACATGTGCAGGGACTCTGCTGTCCTAGCTTCAGTGGGAAGCTGGTTCCACCATTGGGGTGCCAGGACAGAGAAGAGCTGTGATTGGGCTGAGTGGGAGCTCAGCCTAGTAAATTACGAAATGACGGCCAAGAGACCAGAGGTGGCAGAACGGAGTGCTCGGGTTGGGGTTGTAGGGTTTGAAGGTCGGGGGGGGGGGGTTTTGCTGCTCCGTAGGTAAGCACCATGGTCTTGTGGTAGATGCAAGGTTCTACTGGAAGCTAGTGGAGTGTGCGGAGGAGCGGGGCGACATGAGAGAACTTGGGAAGGTTGAACAATGGGTGTTAGAGCAAATCTACCCAGGCAACACTACTGAATGTAGCAGGAGAGACAGGCCAGCGAAACAATTAACCCTGATTTACCCATACCTGAAGACTAGCTTCTAATGTAAGTGATAGGGGCTATCGGTAGCAACCTAGCATCCTAGACCCTAGTGAGCTTTGGTCAATTTCTGTCCAGTAAGTCAAAGGCAGAATTTGTCCATAGGTGTCTGATTCAATCCCCACCATTGACATAGACACCAAGTGAAACTGTACCCCAGACTGAAGCAAGTAAGACAGCGATATTGGTCTCTTCCTCCACTGCCAGAGAGAGACACAGACTCGGAGGTGTATGTGCACCTTGTAGATTGCTAGGCCCTATTAGACGGTGACCAACAGACGTGGGCTCCTCCAGACAGTGTCAGGTCCACGTAATGAAAGACAAGCTCAGCCAGGGAGAGGGAATAGAAAAGAGAAGCGCAGACCCTGGGAAAGACCGTTTAGACTACAGTCCACACCTGCAGAGAGAGACAAAACAGAGAGAGACAATGAGAGAGAACATTTAGAAAAAGGGGAGAAAAACAAGTGTGATACTTTGATTTACAGTATGTTATGGTTCTGCATCATTAAATGGGTGATAGATTGATAATTATGTTCCTTTTAAATGCATGCGTATCAGTGATTTACGATACACAATCATTGTCTTAATAAACCCTGCTTATACAAAGCATCCTAGGGGTTATGAATAATACCACACTGCATAAAAACCAGTGACAATGTTCCCGTTTCCTGTAAGACAAATCACAGCGAGAGAGAACACTGAGTTCAGGTACACTAGGGTGGAAAATATTCCTAAGTACATAAGAATGAATTAAACCCCCTGTCATACAGAGACACTGGCGGACAGAATGGACTGTGCAGGTTGTGGGAGCGTTGTCATCCTAACCTCTATGAACGTTCCTTTAAAAGAGCTCCAACTGAGGCAAACAAATGCTAAAGTCAGATTGGCCCTCGTTTCTCTGACGGCGTGTGGTAATCTTTCCCAAAAGGAGAGATAGAGAGAAGAGAGTGCCTCTGTCAGGGGAGAAATGCATTCTCTCTGCCTGGATGAGGAGCTTACAGCTCACACAGAGTCTGATCCAATCTATGTTGCTCTGAGTGTCGCCATGGGATTTCTATGGTGTCTGAGGTGAGAAAGAGAGAGAGATGGGAGAGCGAAAAAGAAAGAGAGATTGAAAAGAGAGGGAAAAATATACAGAGAGAGAGAGAGAGAGAGAGAAAGAGAGAGAGAGAGAGAGAAAGAGAGAGAGAGAGAGAGAGAGAGAGAGAGAGAGAGAGAGAGAGAGTAAAGTGGGTGCTTGGGAGAGAGAAGAGAAAGAGAAAATGGAAAGAGAGATAGAGACAGACAGCTGGAGGTTATGGAATGGATTAATTTAATGGGGTTTTGCACCACATCATCAGAGGCGATGCACTTTTCACTTTATCGCCTCTCAACTCACCTGAAGGAATTGTACTTGTGATAAAAAAGCATGAACACGAGAACACACTGTACAAGAATACAAACCACACTCACACACACACACAAGACTGGGGGCTCCAGGGTGTGTTGTCGAGTGTGTGTGTGTGTGTGTGTGTGTGTGTGTGTGTGTGTGTGTGTGTGTGTGTGTGTGTGTGTGTGTGTGTGTGTGTGTTTCAATGAAGTATGACAACATGACATTTGCGTCTTTGTGTTGCTCAGTGAAAAGCAGTGCAGCATGACTAACACTAACACCACTGTGCTGTTCAATATCAGGCAGACAAAATCCTTACACTCTTTCCTTTCAGGTGAAAACCCCTCGCTCCACGGGCACTTAGGACTATGGATCGGACATGTGAAAGGGCAGGTTGACGCAATCAATTCTTTTTCTTACAGTAATGGCTACGCAAGGGTTCTTTACAGTCCAAAATCCATCTCAGTAATTCTGGAACTCAATTCACTTTAGAGTAGATGATTTGTGTGTGGGTTTGAGAGGTTCCCATGATGACATTTTATTAAAAGAGGACAATGGATCAGGGTTTTAAATCTCCTGTTATTGGTAAATTGCTCTCCAGATAGAAGATACTATTTAAAAAGGCAAAAGTGTAATGGCATAAAATGTAGATTGCAGAATGATATTGTTACTACATAGTACAATTAGTTTCATAACATAACGTTAGAGCCTATCGCCAGACACAGGAGGACAGACAAAGTGAACGGAAAAGTACCGCGTGTGTGAGTGTGTGAGTGTGTGTGTGTGGTTTCTTCTCCTCCCACATACTGAACACACACCACAGGGAAAGGGGAGGCAGATTTCACCGGTGCACTGGAGACTGTAATTATTGCACACAGTGGGGTACAGGGGCACTGGTGGTGGTAGGAGGGCAGTAAGCAGGGAAGAGGATTAAGTGACTTCCTGTGTCGCCTCTACCACTTCCTCATTAACCATCTCATGCTGTTTCCCTAGCTACCAACAACGCTGAGTGAACGTCTATTTAACCTTACAGCAACGCAGCACTGACAAAGGCACCATGCACCCCAGTGCTTCTGTATAGGAGAGGAAACAGCATAGTTATATTACAATCACACCTTGCTAAAGGTTAATGGTGGCTAATGATGGCTAATGATGGCTAATGATGGCTAATGATGTTCATAGGTTGTGTGTAGAGCTCCTGTGTATGAGTGTGAAACACTAGCATTCAGGATGAGAGCACCATGCTACAGGCCTACCTTTCTCTCTCTCTCTCTGTGTGTGTGTGTGTGTGTGTGTGTGTGTGTGTGTGTGTGTGTGTGTGTGCGTGCGTGCGTGCGTGCGTATGAGAGAGAGAAGGGCGGGTCTAAGGGCTCTCTCAGTCTGAGCAGGTCAGCTAATTTGATTTAAAATTTGACGAGTGGCAGAGGGAATAGGCGGGATGAGGCGGCGTCTGGGCTCGCATCAAGAACCCCATTTCCCCTTTAGTAATGAACAGAGACCAGCCCGGGTTATAGCCCCACCATGGGGTCTCTATGGAGAGACGGAGAGAGGGAGAGATGGAGGTAGATGGAGAGAGCGACAGAGAGAGGGGGGGTGGGGGAGATTGGGAGGGAGCGAGAGAGGGAGAAAAAGGGAGATGGAGAGAGCAACAGAGAGAGGGGGGGTGGGGGGAGATTGGGAGGGAGCGAGAGAGGGAGAAAAAGGGAGATGGAGAGAGCAACAGAGAGAGGGGGGTGGGGGGAGATTGGGAGGAGCGAGAGAGGGAGAAAAAGGGAGATGGAGAGAGAAACATAAAGAAACAGAGGGAGGAAGAGAGAGAGAGAGAGAGAGAGAGAGAGAGAGATACTCACAGGTGGCTCAGGTCGAGGAGAAGACAAAGGAATCAGGACCTTTTGATTCGCCTCAGCCCGGAGCCTCTTGAAAAACCCAATTAGGACTTCATCTACAGGGAAGACGAGGGAAGGCAGGGGCCAACATGTTAACACGGTCATCCAAGCAATGAGCGAGGAAATTAAAAAAAAAGGCTGATTCATTTACAGTGTGTGGGTAGTTTCAATCGAGAGGTGATTACATGCGGCATATTTTGTGTCTCTTCGAGTCCCTTTGTGACGTTCCAGTTATTAACTGACTGTCAATTACATTTACTGTTATGGTCATTACATCCGTCATTATCGTTTAGTGTTGTCATTTGTGTTTTTGTAAATCTTACTGTCACGACTTCCGCCGAGGTTGGCTCTCCTGCCCGTTCGGGCGGTGCTCGGCGGTCGTCGTCACCGTCCTACTAGCCACTACCGATCCCTTTTCGTGTATCTGTTGGTTTTGTCTGATTGGTTGCACCTGTGTGTTGTTTAGTTAATTAGTGTCTGTATATAATGTAGGTTGTCCCACCCTTGTTTTGTGCGGGATTGTTTATGTTGTCATTCATTTCGTCTATCGGTGTTTTTGTGTTTCTTATTCTCCGGTTAGTCTGTTATCCTGTGTTTGATAATTTCCCCCTGTGTGTGTTTGGGTTGACCGTGTTTTGTTCACCGGAGAATAAAACTTTATATCGCTATCTGCTCTCTGCGCCTGATTCCACCCACCTTGATTAGACGTGACACTTACAATCATTATACCTATAAACAATAAACATAATATTGACGGCAATAGACTTGAGCTAATATAACTTATTTGATGTTTCTGAACATTAACCATAGCACTTTCTCAAACCATTATTTCTAATGTGAAAAAGCTCTTCTCAGAAAAATCCCAGTTGGATTGCCACAGGTCAGAGCTAAGTGTCACGCTAAGTGTTTCACCCATCCTTGTGATTGTCTCCACCCCCCTCCAGGTGTCGCCCATCTTCCCCATTATTCCCTGTGTATTTATACCTGTGTTCTCTGTTTGTCCGTTGCCAGTTCGCCTTGTTTGTCAAGTCAAGGAGCTTTTTTGTTCCCAGCTCCTGCTTTTCCGAGTCTCTCTTTTTCTCGCACTCCTGGCTTTGACCCTTGCCTGTCCTGACTCTGAGCCCGCCTGCCTGACCACTCTGCCTGCCCCTGAGCCTGCCTGCCGACCTGTACAGTTGCCCCACCTCTGGGTTATTGACCTCTGCCTGTCTTGACCTGTCTATTGCCTGCCCCTGTTGGAATATTAAACCATTGCCACTTTGACATGTCTGCATCTGGGTCTTACCTTGATTCCTGATACTAAGAGGCTGAATAGCGAGAGAATGAGAGAATGAACGTCCGTTTAGTGAGCAAAATGTATATGTGAGTGAGTGTGTGTTACAGGAAAAGGTCTGTATGGAAGTGTGTTTGAATGCTTGACTTTCTGAGTTACAAAGACCAAGGTTTTAGACATCTGAGAGGTTTTGGCTGCATTAGTGGCAGAAGTTCTTTAGATGAAAAGCCTATTATGTTGTCAGCTGCCATCACAACACTGTTGCTATGGAGCAGGTGTGAAGATCCTGGAGGCTTGACGCAGTGTGTAGGTGTGGATGTATGGGGGAGTGTGTGCGTATCTTGTCATGCGAGTCTCGTCCTCCTCCCGCTAGCTGGCGGAGACGGCCAGTGATCTCAGAAGGGTCTTCTTGACAACTCTCAAAGCTTTGATGAATTAATCCAGAGGTAGAAATTAGCCTTCCAAATGCACTGAGCACCTGGCTACAGTGACACATTACTCACAGTGAAGGAGGGATGGAGAGAGAAGTGTGGAGTAGAGAGAAAGAGATGAGTACAAATACAAAATAGAGAGCAAAACTTGTGGTAAACAGACACAGACAAAGAGTCAGGGCTAGATTCAGTCCGTATTGTAAACTAGTGGTAAACAGACACAGACAAAGAGTCAGGGCTAGATTCAGTCCGTATGTATACATCAATGATGTCGCTCTTGCTGCTGGTGAGTCTCTGATCCACCTCTACGCAGACGACACCATTCTGTATACTTCTGGCCCTTCTTTGGACACTGTGTTAACAACCCTCCAGGCAAGCTTCAATGTCATACAACTCTCCTTCCGTGGCCTCTAATTGCTCTTAAATACAAGTAAAACTAAATGCATGCTCTTCAACCGATCGCTGCCTGCACCTGCCCGCCTGTGACCGCCCGCCTCTGACTTAGAATACATGGACAACTACAAATACCTAGGTGTCTGGTTAGACTGTAAACTCTCCTTCCAGACCCGCATCAAACATCTCCAATCCAAAGTTAAATCTAGAATTGGCATCCTATTTCGCAACGAAGCATCCTTCACTCATGCTGCCAAACATACCCTTGTAAAACTGACCATCCTACCAATCCTCGACTTCGGCGATGTCATTTACAATATAACCTCCAGTACCCTACTCAACAAATTGGATGCAGTCTATCACAGTGCAATCCGTTTTGTCACCAAAGCCCATATACTACCCACCATTGCGACCTGTACGCTCTCGTTGGCTGGCCCTCGCTTCATACTCGTCATCAAACCCACTGGCTCCATGTCATCTACAAGACCCTGCTAGGTAAAGTCCCACCTTATCTCAGCTCGCTGGTCACCATAGCATCTCCCACCTGTAGCACACACTCCAGCAGGTACAGTGCCTTGCGAAAGTATTCGGCCCTCTTGAACTTTGCGACCTTTTGCCACATTTCAGGCTTCAAACATAAATATATAAGACTGTATTCTTTTTTTGAAGAATCAACAACAAGTGGGACACAATCATGAAGTGGAACGACATTTATTGGATATTTCAAACTTTTTTAACAAATCAAAAACTTAAAAATTGGGCGTGCAAAATTATTCAGCCCCTTTACTTTCGGGGCAGCAAACTCTCTCCAGAAGTTCAGTGAGGATCTCTGAATGATCCAATGTTGTCCTAAATGACTAATGATGATAAATACAATCCACCTGTGTGTAATCAAGTCTCCGTATAAATGCACCTGCACTGTGATAGTCTCAGAGGTCCGTTAAAAGCGCAGAGAGCATCATGAAGAACAAGGAACACACCAGGCAGGTCCGAGATACTGTTATGAAGAAGTTTAAAGCCGGATTTGGATACAAAAAGATTTCCCAAGCTTTAAACATCCCAAGGAGCACTGTGCAAGCGATAATATTGAAATGGAAGGAGTATCAGACCACTACAAATCTACCAAGACCTGGCAGTCCCTCTAAACTTTCAGCTCATACAAGGAGAAGACTGATCAGAGATGCAGCCAAGAGGCCCATGATCACTCTGGATGAACTGCAGAGATCTACAGCTGAGGTGGGAGACTCTGTCCATAGGACAACAATCAGTCGTATATTGCACAAATCTGGCCTTTATGGAAGAGTGGCAAGAAGAAAGCCATTTCTTAAAGATATCCATAAAAAGTGTTGTTTAAAGTTTGCCACAAGCCACCTGGGAGACACACCAAACATGTGGAAGAAGGTGCTCTGGTCAGATGAAACCAAAATTGAACTTTTTGGCAACAATGCAAAATGTTATGTTTGGCGTAAAAGCAACACAGCTGAACACACCATCCCCACTGTCAAACATGGTGGTGGCAGCATCATGGTTTGGGCCTGCTTTTCTTCAGCAGGGACAGGGAAGATGGTTAAAATTGATGGGAAGATGGATGGAGCCAAATACAGGACCATTCTGGAAGAAAACCTGATGGAGTCTGCAAAAGACCTGAGACTGGGACGGAGATTTGTCTTCCAACAAGACAATGATCCAAAACATAAAGCAAAATCTACAATGGAATGGTTCAAAAATAAACATATCCAGGTGTTAGAATGGCCAAGTCAAAGTCCAGACCTGAATCCAATCGAGAATCTGTGGAAAGAACTGAAAACTGCTGTTCACAAATGCTCTCCATCCAACCTCACTGAGCTCGAGCTGTTTTGCAAGGAGGAATGGGAAAAAATTTCAGTCTCTCGATGTGCAAAACTGATAGAGACATACCCCAAGCGACTTACAGCTGTAATCGCAGCAAAAGGTGGCGCTACAAAGTATTAACTTAAGGGGGCTGAATAATTTTGCACGCCCAATTTTTCAGTTTTTGATTTGTTAAAAAAGTTTGAAATATCCAATAAATGTCGTTCCACTTCATGATTGTGTCCCACTTGTTGTTGATTCTTCACAAAAAAATACAGTTTTATATCTTTATGTTTGAAGCCTGAAATGTGGCAAAAGGTCGCAAAGTTCAAGGGGGCCGAATACTTTCGCAAGGCACTGTAAATCTCTCTGGTCACCCCCAAAACCAATTCTTTCTTTGGCCGCCTCTCCTTCCAGTTCTCTGCTGTCAATGACTGGAACGAACTACAAAAATCTCTGAAACTGGAAACACTTATCTCCCTCACTAGCT
Organism: Oncorhynchus mykiss; assembly: GCF_057628025.1. Taxonomy (NCBI): domain Eukaryota; kingdom Metazoa; phylum Chordata; class Actinopteri; order Salmoniformes; family Salmonidae; genus Oncorhynchus; species Oncorhynchus mykiss. Next base: position 16,033,222 of record NC_143042.1, read on the forward strand.
TTAAGCACCAACTGTCAGAGCAGCTCACAGATACTGCACCTGTACATAGCCAACGTGTAATTTAGCCCAAACAACTACCTCTTAACCTACTGTATTTATTTTATTTATTTATTTATTTAGCTCCTTTGCACCCCATTATTTTTTATTTCTACTTTGCATATTCTTCCACTGCAAATCTACCATTCCAGTGTTTTACTTGCTATATTGTATTTACTTTGCCACCATGGCCTTTTTTTGCCTTTACCTCCCTTATCTCACATCGTATATTGACTTGTTTATACTGTATTATTGACTGTATGTTTGTTGTACTCCATGTGTAACTCTGTGTCGTTGTATGTGTCGAACTGCTTTGCTTTATCTCGGCCAGGTCGCCATTGTAAATGAGAACTTGTTCTCAACTTGCCTACCTGGTTAAATAAAGGTGAAATAAATAAATAAAATAAAGTATTGTAAACTAGTGGTAAACAGACACAGACAAAGAGTCAGGGCTAGATTCAGACTGTATTGTAAACTAGTGGTAAACAGACACAGACAAAGGGTCAGGGCTAGATTCAGTCCGTATTGTAAACTAGTGGTAAACAGACACAGACAAAGACTCAGGGCTAGATTCAGACTGTATTGTAAACTAGTGGTAAACAGACACAGACAAGAGTCAGGGCTAGATTCAGTCCTTATTGTAAACTAGTGGTAAACAGACACAGACAAAGAGTCAGGGCTAGATTCAGTCCGTATTGTAAACAACTAGTAAACAGACACAGACAAAGAGTCAGGGCTAGATTCAGTCCATATTGTAAACTTGTGGTAAACAGACACAGACAAAGAGTCAGGGCTAGATTCAGATTGTATTGTAAACTAGTGGTAAACAGACACAGACAAGAGTCAGGGCTAGATTCAGACTGTATTGTAAACTAGTGGTAAACAGATACAGACAAGAGTCAGGGCTAGATTCAGATTGTATTGTAAACTAGTGGTAAACAGACACAGACAAAGAGTCAGGGCTAGATTCAGTCCGTATTGTAAACTATTGGTAAACAGACACAGACAAAGAGTCAGGGCTAGATTCATTCCTTATTGTAAACAACTAGTAAACAGACACAGACAAAGAGTCAGGGCTAGATTCAGATTGTATTGTAAACTAGTGGTAAACAGACACAGACAAAGAGTCAGGGCTAGATTCAGTCCTTATTGTAAACTAGTGGTAAACAGAAACAGACAAAGAGTCAGGGCTAGATTCAGTCCGTATTGTAAACTTGTGGTAAACAGACACAGACAAAGAGTCAGGGCTAGATTCAGACTGTATTGTAAACTAGTGGTAAACAGACACAGACAAAGAGTCAGGGCTAGATTCAGTCCTTATTGTAAACTAGTGGTAAACAGACACAGACAAGAGTCAGGGCTAGATTCAGTCCGTATTGTAAACTAGTGGTAAACAGACACAGACAAAGAGTCAGGGCTAGATTCAGTCCTTATTGTAAACTAGTGGTAAACAGACACAGACAAGAGTCAGGGCTAGATTCAGACTGTATTGTAAACTAGTGGTAAACAGACACAGACAAAGAGTCAGGGCTAGATTCAGTCTGTATTGTAAACTAGTGGTAAACAGACACAGACAAAGAGTCAGGGCTAGATTCAGACTGTATTGTAAACTAGTGGTAAACAGAAACAGACAACGAGTCAGGGCTAGATTCAGACTGTATTGTAAACTAGTGGTAAACAGACACAGACAAAGAGTCAGGGCTGGATTCAGTCCGTATTGTAAACTAGTGGTAAACAGACACAGACAAAGAGTCAGGGCTGGATTCAGTCTGTATTATAAACTAGTGGTAAACAGACACAGACAAGAGTCAGGGCTAGATTCAGACCGTATTGTAAACTAGTGGTATACAGACACAGACAAAGAGTCAGGGCTAGATTCAGTCCGTATTGTAAACTAGTGGTAAACGGACACAGACAAAGAGTCAGGGCTAGATTCAGTCCGTATTGTAAACTAGTGGTAAACGGACACAGACAAAGAGTCAGGGCTAGATTCAGACCGTATTGTAAACTAGTGGTAAACGGACACAGACAAAGAGTCAGGGCTAGATTCAGTCCGTATTGTAAACTATTGGTAAACGGACACAGACAAAGAGTCAGGGCTAGATTAGGTCCGTATTGTAAACTAGTGGTAAACGGACACAGACAAAGAGTCAGGGCTAGATTCAGATTGTATTGTAAACTAGTGGTAAACAGACACAGACAAAGAGTCAGGGCTAGATTCAGTCTGTATTGTAAACTAGTGGTAAACAGACACAGACAAAGAGTCAGGGCTAGATTCAGACTGTATTGTAAACTAGTGGTAAACAGAAACAGACAAAGAGTCAGGGCTAGATTCAGACTGTATTGTAAACTAGTGGTAAACAGACACAGACAAAGAGTCAGGGCTAGATTCAGTCCGTATTGTAAACTAGTGGTAAACGGACACAGACAAGAGTCAGGGCTAGATTCAGTCCTTATTGTAAACTAGTGGTAAACAGACACAGACAAAGAGTCAGGGCTAGATTCAGTCCGTATTGTAAACAACTAGTAAACAGACACAGACAAAGAGTCAGGGCTAGATTCAGTCCTTATTGTAAACTAGTGGTAAACAGACACAGACAAAGAGTCAGGGCTAGATTCAGTCCGTATTGTAAACAACTAGTAAACAGACACAGACAAAGAGTCAGGGCTAGATTCAGTCCATATTGTAAACTTGTGGTAAACAGACACAGACAAAGAGTCAGGGCTAGATTCAGATTGTATTGTAAACTAGTGGTAAACAGACACAGACAAGAGTCAGGGCTAGATTCAGACTGTATTGTAAACTAGTGGTAAACAGACACAGACAAGAGTCAGGGCTAGATTCAGATTGTATTGTAAACTAGTGGTAAACAGACACAGACAAAGAGTCAGGGCTAGATTCAGTCCGTATTGTAAACTATTGGTAAACAGACACAGACAAAGAGTCAGGGCTAGATTCATTCCTTATTGTAAACAACTAGTAAACAGACACAGACAAAGAGTCAGGGCTAGATTCAGATTGTATTGTAAACTAGTGGTAAACAGACACAGACAAAGAGTCAGGGCTAGATCCAGTCCGTATTGTAAACTTGTGGTAAACAGACACAGACAAAGAGTCAGGGCTAGATTCAGTCCTTATTGTAAACTAGTGGTAAACAGAAACAGACAAAGAGTCAGGGCTAGATTCAGTCCGTATTGTAAACTTGTGGTAAACAGACACAGACAAAGAGTCAGGGCTAGATTCAGTCCTTATTGTAAACTAGTGGTAAACAGAAACAGACAAAGAGTCAGGGCTAGATTCAGTCGGTGTTGTAAACTAGTGGTAAACAGACACAGACAAAGAGTCAGGGCTAGATTCAGACTGTATTGTAAACTAGTGGTAAACAGACACAGACAAAGAGTCAGGGCTAGATTCAGTCCTTATTGTAAACTAGTGGTAAACAGACACAGACAAGAGTCAGGGCTAGATTCAGTCCGTATTGTAAACTAGTGGTAAACAGACACAGACAAAGAGTCAGGGCTAGATTCAGTCCTTATTGTAAACTAGTGGTAAACAGACACAGACAAGAGTCAGGGCTAGATTCAGACTGTATTGTAAACTAGTGGTAAACAGACACAGACAAAGAGTCAGGGCTAGATTCAGTCCGTATTGTAAACTAGTGGTAAACGGACACAGACAAAGAGTCAGGGCTAGATTAGGTCCGTATTGTAAACTAGTGGTAAACGGACACAGACAAAGAGTCAGGGCTAGATTCAGATTGTATTGTAAACTAGTGGTAAACAGACACAGACAAAGAGTCAGGGCTAGATTCAGTCTGTATTGTAAACTAGTGGTAAACAGACACAGACAAAGAGTCAGGGCTAGATTCAGACTGTATTGTAAACTAGTGGTAAACAGAAACAGACAAAGAGTCAGGGCTAGATTCAGACTGTATTGTAAACTAGTGGTAAACAGACACAGACAAAGAGTCAGGGCTAGATTCAGTCCGTATTGTAAACTAGTGGTAAACGGACACAGACAAGAGTCAGGGCTAGATTCAGTCCTTATTGTAAACTAGTGGTAAACAGACACAGACAAAGAGTCAGGGCTAGATTCAGTCCGTATTGTAAACAACTAGTAAACAGACACAGACAAAGAGTCAGGGCTAGATTCAGTCCTTATTGTAAACTAGTGGTAAACAGACACAGACAAAGAGTCAGGGCTAGATTCAGTCCGTATTGTAAACAACTAGTAAACAGACACAGACAAAGAGTCAGGGCTAGATTCAGTCCATATTGTAAACTTGTGGTAAACAGACACAGACAAAGAGTCAGGGCTAGATTCAGATTGTATTGTAAACTAGTGGTAAACAGACACAGACAAGAGTCAGGGCTAGATTCAGACTGTATTGTAAACTAGTGGTAAACAGACACAGACAAGAGTCAGGGCTAGATTCAGATTGTATTGTAAACTAGTGGTAAACAGACACAGACAAAGAGTCAGGGCTAGATTCAGTCCGTATTGTAAACTAGTGGTAAACAGACACAGACAAAGAGTCAGGGCTAGATTCAGTCCTTATTGTAAACAACTAGTAAACAGACACAGACAAAGAGTCAGGGCTAGATTCAGATTGTATTGTAAACTAGTGGTAAACAGACACAGACAAAGAGTCAGGGCTAGATCCAGTCCGTATTGTAAACTTGTGGTAAACAGACACAGACAAAGAGTCAGGGCTAGATTCAGTCCTTATTGTAAACTAGTGGTAAACAGAAACAGACAAAGAGTCAGGGCTAGATTCAGTCCGTATTGTAAACTTGTGGTAAACAGACACAGACAAAGAGTCAGGGCTAGATTCAGTCCTTATTGTAAACTAGTGGTAAACAGAAACAGACAAAGAGTCAGGGCTAGATTCAGTCGGTGTTGTAAACTAGTGGTAAACAGACACAGACAAAGAGTCAGGGCTAGATTCAGACTGTATTGTAAACTAGTGGTAAACAGACACAGACAAAGAGTCAGGGCTAGATTCAGTCCTTATTGTAAACTAGTGGTAAACAGACACAGACAAGAGTCAGGGCTAGATTCAGTCCGTATTGTAAACTAGTGGTAAACAGACACAGACAAAGAGTCAGGGCTAGATTCAGTCCTTATTGTAAACTAGTGGTAAACAGACACAGACAAGAGTCAGGGCTAGATTCAGACTGTATTGTAAACTAGTGGTAAACAGACACAGACAAAGAGTCAGGGCTAGATTCAGTCCGTATTGTAAACTAGTGGTAAACGGACACAGACAAAGAGTCAGGGCTAGATTAGGTCCGTATTGTAAACTAGTGGTAAACGGACACAGACAAAGAGTCAGGGCTAGATTCAGATTGTATTGTAAACTAGTGGTAAACAGACACAGACAAAGAGTCAGGGCTAGATTCAGTCTGTATTGTAAACTAGTGGTAAACAGACACAGACAAAGAGTCAGGGCTAGATTCAGACTGTATTGTAAACTAGTGGTAAACAGAAACAGACAAAGAGTCAGGGCTAGATTCAGACTGTATTGTAAACTAGTGGTAAACAGACACAGACAAAGAGTCAGGGCTAGATTCAGTCCGTATTGTAAACTAGTGGTAAACGGACACAGACAAGAGTCAGGGCTAGATTCAGTCCTTATTGTAAACTAGTGGTAAACAGACACAGACAAAGAGTCAGGGCTAGATTCAGTCCGTATTGTAAACAACTAGTAAACAGACACAGACAAAGAGTCAGGGCTAGATTCAGTCCTTATTGTAAACTAGTGGTAAACAGACACAGACAAAGAGTCAGGGCTAGATTCAGTCCGTATTGTAAACAACTAGTAAACAGACACAGACAAAGAGTCAGGGCTAGATTCAGTCCATATTGTAAACTTGTGGTAAACAGACACAGACAAAGAGTCAGGGCTAGATTCAGATTGTATTGTAAACTAGTGGTAAACAGACACAGACAAGAGTCAGGGCTAGATTCAGACTGTATTGTAAACTAGTGGTAAACAGACACAGACAAGAGTCAGGGCTAGATTCAGATTGTATTGTAAACTAGTGGTAAACAGACACAGACAAAGAGTCAGGGCTAGATTCAGTCCGTATTGTAAACTATTGGTAAACAGACACAGACAAAGAGTCAGGGCTAGATTCATTCCTTATTGTAAACAACTAGTAAACAGACACAGACAAAGAGTCAGGGCTAGATTCAGATTGTATTGTAAACTAGTGGTAAACAGACACAGACAAAGAGTCAGGGCTAGATTCAGTCCGTATTGTAAACTTGTGGTAAACAGACACAGACAAAGAGTCAGGGCTAGATTCAGTCCTTATTGTAAACTAGTGGTAAACAGAAACAGACAAAGAGTCAGGGCTAGATTCAGTCCGTATTGTAAACTTGTGGTAAACAGACACAGACAAAGAGTCAGGGCTAGATTCAGTCCTTATTGTAAACTAGTGGTAAACAGAAACAGACAAAGAGTCAGGGCTAGATTCAGTCGGTGTTGTAAACTAGTGGTAAACAGACACAGACAAAGAGTCAGGGCTAGATTCAGACTGTATTGTAAACTAGTGGTAAACAGACACAGACAAAGAGTCAGGGCTAGATTCAGTCCTTATTGTAAACTAGTGGTAAACAGACACAGACAAGAGTCAGGGCTAGATTCAGTCCGTATTGTAAACTAGTGGTAAACAGACACAGACAAAGAGTCAGGGCTAGATTCAGTCCTTATTGTAAACTAGTGGTAAAAAGACACAGACAAGAGTCAGGGCTAGATTCAGACTGTATTGTAAACTAGTGGTAAACAGACACAGACAAAGAGTCAGGGCTAGATTCAGTCTGTATTGTAAACTAGTGGTAAACAGACACAGACAAAGAGTCAGGGCTAGATTCAGACTGTATTGTAAACTAGTGGTAAACAGAAACAGACAACGAGTCAGGGCTAGATTCAGACTGTATTGTAAACTAGTGGTAAACAGACACAGACAAGAGTCAGGGCTAGATTCAGACTGTATTGTAAACTAGTGGTAAACAGACACAGACAAAGAGTCAGGGCTGGATTCAGTCCGTATTGTAAACTAGTGGTAAACAGACACAGACAAAGAGTCAGGGCTGGATTCAGTCTGTATTATAAACTAGTGGTAAACAGACACAGACAAGAGTCAGGGCTAGATTCAGACCGTATTGTAAACTAGTGGTATACAGACACAGACAAAGAGTCAGGGCTAGATTCAGTCCGTATTGTAAACTAGTGGTAAACGGACACAGACAAAGAGTCAGGGCTAGATTCAGTCCGTATTGTAAACTAGTGGTAAACGGACACAGACAAAGAGTCAGGGCTAGATTCAGACCGTATTGTAAACTAGTGGTAAACGGACACAGACAAAGAGTCAGGGCTAGATTCAGTCCTTATTGTAAACTAGTGGTAAACAGACACAGACAAGAGTCAGGGCTAGATTCAGTCCGTATTGTAAACTAGTGGTAAACAGACACAGACAAAGAGTCAGGGCTAGATTCAGTCCTTATTGTAAACTAGTGGTAAACAGACACAGACAAGAGTCAGGGCTAGATTCAGTCTGTATTGTAAACTAGTGGTAAACAGACACAGACAAAGAGTCAGGGCTAGATTCAGACTGTATTGTAAACTAGTGGTAAACAGAAACAGACAAAGAGTCAGGGCTAGATTCAGTCCGTATTGTAAACTAGTGGTAAACGGACACAGACAAAGAGTCAGGGCTAGATTCAGTCCGTATTGTAAACTAGTGGTAAACGGACACAGACAAAGAGTCAGGGCTAGATTCAGACCGTATTGTAAACTAGTGGTAAACGGACACAGACAAAGAGTCAGGGCTAGATTCAGTCCGTATTGTAAACTAGTGGTAAACGGACACAGACAAAGAGTCAGGGCTAGATTAGGTCCGTATTGTAAACTAGTGGTAAACGGACACAGACAAAGAGTCAGGGCTAGATTCAGATTGTATTGTAAACTAGTGGTAAACAGACACAGACAAAGAGTCAGGGCTAGATTCAGTCTGTATTGTAAACTAGTGGTAAACAGACACAGACAAAGAGTCAGGGCTAGATTCAGACTGTATTGTAAACTAGTGGTAAACAGAAACAGACAAAGAGTCAGGGCTAGATTCAGACTGTATTGTAAACTAGTGGTAAACAGACACAGACAAAGAGTCAGGGCTAGATTCAGTCCGTATTGTAAACTAGTGGTAAACGGACACAGACAAAGAGTCAGGGCTAGATTCAGTCTGTATTGTAAACTAGTGGTAAACAGACACAGACAAAGAGTCAGGGCTAGATTCAGATTGTATTGTAAACTAGTGGTAAACAGACACAGACAAAGAGTCAGGGCTAGATTCAGACTGTATTGTAAACTAGTGGTAAACAGACACAGACAAAGAGTCAGGGCTAGATTCAGACTGTATTGTAAACTAGTGGTAAACAGACACAGACAAAGAGTCAGGGCTAGATTCAGTCGATGTTGTAAACTAGTGGTAAACAGACACAGACAAAGAGTCAGGGCTAGATTCAGACTGTATTGTAAACTAGTGGTAAACAGACACAGACAAATAGTCAGGGCAAGATTCAGTCCTTATTGTAAACTAGTGGTAAACAGACACAGACAAAGAGTCAGGGCTAGATTCAGTCCTTATTGTAAACTAGTGGTAAACAGACACAGACAAAGAGTCAGGGCTAGATTCAGTCCTTATTGTAAACTAGTGGTAAACAGACACAGACAAAGAGTCAGGGCTAGATTCAGTCTGTATTGTAAACTAGTGGTAAACAGACACAGACAAAGAGTCAGGGCTAGATTCAGTCTGTATTGTAAACTAGTGGTAAACAGACACAGACAAAGAGTCAGGGCTAGATTCAGACTGTATTGTAAACTAGTGGTAAACAGACACAGACAAAGAGTCAGGGCTAGATTCAGATTGTATTGTAAACTAGTGGTAAACAGACACAGACAAAGAGTCAGGGCTAGATTCAGACTGTATTGTAAACTAGTGGTAAACAGACACAGACAAAGAGTCAGGGCTAAATTCAGACTGTATTGTAAACTAGTGGTAAACAGACACAGACAAGAGTCAGGGCTAGATTCAGACTGTATTGTAAACTAGTGGTAAACAGACACTGACAAAGAGTCAGGGCTGGATTCAGTCCGTATTGTAAACTAGTGGTAAACAGACACAGACAAAGAGTCAGGGCTGGATTCAGTCTGTATTATAAACTAGTGGTAAACAGACACAGACAAGAGTCAGGGCTAGATTCAGTCTGTATTGTAAACTAGTGGTAAACAGACACAGACAAAGAGTCAGGGCTAGATTCAGACTGTATTGTAAACTAGTGGTAAACAGAAACAGACAAAGAGTCAGGGCTAGATTCAGACTGTATTGTAAACTAGTGGTAAACAGACACAGACAAAGAGTCAGGGCTAGATTCAGTCCGTATTGTAAACTAGTGGTAAACGGACACAGACAAAGAGTCAGGGCTAGATTCAGTCTGTATTGTAAACTAGTGGTAAACAGACACAGACAAAGAGTCAGGGCTAGATTCAGATTGTATTGTAAACTAGTGGTAAACAGACACAGACAAAGAGTCAGGGCTAGATTCAGACTGTATTGTAAACTAGTGGTAAACAGACACAGACAAAGAGTCAGGGCTAGATTCAGACTGTATTGTAAACTAGTGGTAAACAGACACAGACAAAGAGTCAGGGCTAGATTCAGTCGATGTTGTAAACTAGTGGTAAACAGACACAGACAAAGAGTCAGGGCTAGATTCAGACTGTATTGTAAACTAGTGGTAAACAGACACAGACAAATAGTCAGGGCAAGATTCAGTCCTTATGGTAAACTAGTGGTAAACAGACACAGACAAAGAGTCAGGGCTAGATTCAGTCCTTATTGTAAACTAGTGGTAAACAGACACAGACAAAGAGTCAGGGCTAGATTCAGTCCTTATTGTAAACTAGTGGTAAACAGACACAGACAAAGAGTCAGGGCTAGATTCAGTCTGTATTGTAAACTAGTGGTAAACAGACACAGACAAAGAGTCAGGGCTAGATTCAGTCTGTATTGTAAACTAGTGGTAAACAGACACAGACAAAGAGTCAGGGCTAGATTCAGACTGTATTGTAAACTAGTGGTAAACAGACACAGACAAAGAGTCAGGGCTAGATTCAGATTGTATTGTAAACTAGTGGTAAACAGACACAGACAAAGAGTCAGGGCTAGATTCAGACTGTATTGTAAACTAGTGGTAAACAGACACAGACAAAGAGTCAGGGCTAAATTCAGACTGTATTGTAAACTAGTGGTAAACAGACACAGACAAGAGTCAGGGCTAGATTCAGACTGTATTGTAAACTAGTGGTAAACAGACACTGACAAAGAGTCAGGGCTGGATTCAGTCCGTATTGTAAACTAGTGGTAAACAGACACAGACAAAGAGTCAGGGCTAGATTCAGTCCTTATTGTAAACTAGTGGTAAACAGAAACAGACAAAGAGTCAGGGCTAGATTCAGTCGGTGTTGTAAACTAGTGGTAAACAGACACAGACAAAGAGTCAGGGCTAGATTCAGACTGTATTGTAAACTAGTGGTAAACAGACACAGACAAAGAGTCAGGGCTAGATTCAGTCCTTATTGTAAACTAGTGGTAAACAGACACAGACAAGAGTCAGGGCTAGATTAAGTCCGTATTGTAAACTAGTGGTAAACAGACACAGACAAAGAGTCAGGGCTAGATTCAGTCCTTATTGTAAACTAGTGGTAAACAGACACAGACAAGAGTCAGGGCTAGATTCAGACTGTATTGTAAACTAGTGGTAAACAGACACAGACAAAGAGTCAGGGCTAGATTCAGTCTGTATTGTAAACTAGTGGTAAACAGACACAGACAAAGAGTCAGGGCTAGATTCAGACTGTATTGTAAACTAGTGGTAAACAGAAACAGACAACGAGTCAGGGCTAGATTCAGACTGTATTGTAAACTAGTGGTAAACAGACACAGACAAGAGTCAGGGCTAGATTCAGACTGTATTGTAAACTAGTGGTAAACAGACACAGACAAAGAGTCAGGGCTGGATTCAGTCCGTATTGTAAACTAGTGGTAAACAGACACAGACAAAGAGTCAGGGCTGGATTCAGTCTGTATTATAAACTAGTGGTAAACAGACACAGACAAGAGTCAGGGCTAGATTCAGACCGTATTGTAAACTAGTGGTATACAGACACAGACAAAGAGTCAGGGCTAGATTCAGTCCGTATTGTAAACTAGTGGTAAACGGACACAGACAAAGAGTCAGGGCTAGATTCAGTCCGTATTGTAAACTAGTGGTAAACGGACACAGACAAAGAGTCAGGGCTAGATTCAGACCGTATTGTAAACTAGTGGTAAACGGACACAGACAAAGAGTCAGGGCTAGATTCAGTCCGTATTGTAAACTAGTGGTAAACGGACACAGACAAAGAGTCAGGGCTAGATTAGGTCCGTATTGTAAACTAGTGGTAAACGGACACAGACAAAGAGTCAGGGCTAGATTCAGATTGTATTGTAAACTAGTGGTAAACAGACACAGACAAAGAGTCAGGGCTAGATTCAGTCTGTATTGTAAACTAGTGGTAAACAGACACAGACAAAGAGTCAGGGCTAGATTCAGACTGTATTGTAAACTAGTGGTAAACAGACACAGACAAAGAGTCAGGGCTAGATTCAGACTGTATTGTAAACTAGTGGTAAACAGACACAGACAAAGAGTCAGGGCTAGATTCAGTCGATGTTGTAAACTAGTGGTAAACAGACACAGACAAAGAGTCAGGGCTAGATTCAGACTGTATTGTAAACTAGTGGTAAACAGACACAGACAAATAGTCAGGGCAAGATTCAGTCCTTATTGTAAACTAGTGGTAAACAGACACAGACAAAGAGTCAGGGCTAGATTCAGTCCTTATTGTAAACTAGTGGTAAACAGACACAGACAAAGAGTCAGGGCTAGATTCAGTCCTTATTGTAAACTAGTGGTAAACAGACACAGACAAAGAGTCAGGGCTAGATTCAGTCTGTATTGTAAACTGGTGGTAAACAGACACAGACAAAGAGTCAGGGCTAGATTCAGTCTGTATTGTAAACTAGTGGTAAACAGACACAGACAAAGAGTCAGGGCTAGATTCAGACTGTATTGTAAACTAGTGGTAAACAGACACAGACAAAGAGTCAGGGCTAGATTCAGATTGTATTGTAAACTAGTGGTAAACAGACACAGACAAAGAGTCAGGGCTAGATTCAGACTGTATTGTAAACTAGTGGTAAACAGACACAGACAAAGAGTCAGGGCTAAATTCAGACTGTATTGTAAACTAGTGGTAAAAAGACACAGACAAGAGTCAGGGCTAGATTCAGACTGTATTGTAAACTAGTGGTAAACAGACACTGACAAAGAGTCAGGGCTGGATTCAGTCCGTATTGTAAACTAGTGGTAAACAGACACAGACAAAGAGTCAGGGCTAGATTCAGTCCTTATTGTAAACTAGTGGTAAACAGAAACAGACAAAGAGTCAGGGCTAGATTCAGTCGGTGTTGTAAACTAGTGGTAAACAGACACAGACAAAGAGTCAGGGCTAGATTCAGACTGTATTGTAAACTAGTGGTAAACAGACACAGACAAAGAGTCAGGGCTAGATTCAGTCCTTATTGTAAACTAGTGGTAAACAGACACAGACAAGAGTCAGGGCTAGATTCAGTCCGTATTGTAAACTAGTGGTAAACAGACACAGACAAAGAGTCAGGGCTAGATTCAGTCCTTATTGTAAACTAGTGGTAAACAGACACAGACAAGAGTCAGGGCTAGATTCAGACTGTATTGTAAACTAGTGGTAAACAGACACAGACAAAGAGTCAGGGCTAGATTCAGTCTGTATTGTAAACTAGTGGTAAACAGACACAGACAAAGAGTCAGGGCTAGATTCAGACTGTATTGTAAACTAGTGGTAAACAGACACAGACAAAGAGTCAGGGCTGGATTCAGTCTGTATTATAAACTAGTGGTAAACAGACACAGACAAGAGTCAGGGCTAGATTCAGACCGTATTGTAAACTAGTGGTATACAGACACAGACAAAGAGTCAGGGCTAGATTCAGTCCGTATTGTAAACTAGTGGTAAACGGACACAGACAAAGAGTCAGGGCTAGATTCAGACCGTATTGTAAACTAGTGGTATACAGACACAGACAAAGAGTCAGGGCTAGATTCAGTCCGTATTGTAAACTAGTGGTAAACGGACACAGACAAAGAGTCAGGGCTAGATTCAGACTGTATTGTAAACTAGTGGTAAACAGACACAGACAAAGAGTCAGGGCTAGATTCAGTCGATGTTGTAAACTAGTGGTAAACAGACACAGACAAAGAGTCAGGGCTAGATTCAGACTGTATTGTAAACTAGTGGTAAACAGACACAGACAAATAGTCAGGGCAAGATTCAGTCCTTATTGTAAACTAGTGGTAAACAGACACAGACAAAGAGTCAGGGCTAGATTCAGTCCTTATTGTAAACTAGTGGTAAACAGACACAGACAAAGAGTCAGGGCTAGATTCAGTCCTTATTGTAAACTAGTGGTAAACAGACACAGACAAAGAGTCAGGGCTAGATTCAGTCTGTATTGTAAACTAGTGGTAAACAGACACAGACAAAGAGTCAGGGCTAGATTCAGTCTGTATTGTAAACTAGTGGTAAACAGACACAGACAAAGAGTCAGGGCTAGATTCAGACTGTATTGTAAACTAGTGGTAAACAGACACAGACAAAGAGTCAGGGCTAGATTCAGATTGTATTGTAAACTAGTGGTAAACAGACACAGACAAAGAGTCAGGGCTAGATTCAGACTGTATTGTAAACTAGTGGTAAACAGACACAGACAAAGAGTCAGGGCTAAATTCAGACTGTATTGTAAACTAGTGGTAAACAGACACAGACAAGAGTCAGGGCTAGATTCAGACTGTATTGTAAACTAGTGGTAAACAGACACTGACAAAGAGTCAGGGCTGGATTCAGTCCGTATTGTAAACTAGTGGTAAACAGACACAGACAAAGAGTCAGGGCTGGATTCAGTCTGTATTATAAACTAGTGGTAAACAGACACAGACAAGAGTCAGGGCTAGATTCAGTCTGTATTGTAAACTAGTGGTAAACAGACACAGACAAAGAGTCAGGGCTAGATTCAGACTGTATTGTAAACTAGTGGTAAACAGAAACAGACAAAGAGTCAGGGCTAGATTCAGACTGTATTGTAAACTAGTGGTAAACAGACACAGACAAAGAGTCAGGGCTAGATTCAGTCCGTATTGTAAACTAGTGGTAAACGGACACAGACAAAGAGTCAGGGCTAGATTCAGTCTGTATTGTAAACTAGTGGTAAACAGACACAGACAAAGAGTCAGGGCTAGATTCAGATTGTATTGTAAACTAGTGGTAAACAGACACAGACAAAGAGTCAGGGCTAGATTCAGTCTGTATTGTAAACTAGTGGTAAACAGACACAGACAAAGAGTCAGGGCTAGATTCAGACTGTATTGTAAACTAGTGGTAAACAGACACAGACAAAGAGTCAGGGCTAGATTCAGTCGATGTTGTAAACTAGTGGTAAACAGACACAGACAAAGAGTCAGGGCTAGATTCAGACTGTATTGTAAACTAGTGGTAAACAGACACAGACAAATAGTCAGGGCAAGATTCAGTCCTTATGGTAAACTAGTGGTAAACAGACACAGACAAAGAGTCAGGGCTAGATTCAGTCCTTATTGTAAACTAGTGGTAAACAGACACAGACAAAGAGTCAGGGCTAGATTCAGTCCTTATTGTAAACTAGTGGTAAACAGACACAGACAAAGAGTCAGGGCTAGATTCAGTCTGTATTGTAAACTAGTGGTAAACAGACACAGACAAAGAGTCAGGGCTAGATTCAGTCTGTATTGTAAACTAGTGGTAAACAGACACAGACAAAGAGTCAGGGCTAGATTCAGACTGTATTGTAAACTAGTGGTAAACAGACACAGACAAAGAGTCAGGGCTAGATTCAGATTGTATTGTAAACTAGTGGTAAACAGACACAGACAAAGAGTCAGGGCTAGATTCAGACTGTATTGTAAACTAGTGGTAAACAGACACAGACAAAGAGTCAGGGCTAAATTCAGACTGTATTGTAAACTAGTGGTAAACAGACACAGACAAGAGTCAGGGCTAGATTCAGACTGTATTGTAAACTAGTGGTAAACAGACACTGACAAAGAGTCAGGGCTGGATTCAGTCCGTATTGTAAACTAGTGGTAAACAGACACAGACAAAGAGTCAGGGCTAGATTCAGTCCTTATTGTAAACTAGTGGTAAACAGAAACAGACAAAGAGTCAGGGCTAGATTCAGTCGGTGTTGTAAACTAGTGGTAAACAGACACAGACAAAGAGTCAGGGCTAGATTCAGACTGTATTGTAAACTAGTGGTAAACAGACACAGACAAAGAGTCAGGGCTAGATTCAGTCCTTATTGTAAACTAGTGGTAAACAGACACAGACAAGAGTCAGGGCTAGATTAAGTCCGTATTGTAAACTAGTGGTAAACAGACACAGACAAAGAGTCAGGGCTAGATTCAGTCCTTATTGTAAACTAGTGGTAAACAGACACAGACAAGAGTCAGGGCTAGATTCAGACTGTATTGTAAACTAGTGGTAAACAGACACAGACAAAGAGTCAGGGCTAGATTCAGTCTGTATTGTAAACTAGTGGTAAACAGACACAGACAAAGAGTCAGGGCTAGATTCAGACTGTATTGTAAACTAGTGGTAAACAGAAACAGACAACGAGTCAGGGCTAGATTCAGACTGTATTGTAAACTAGTGGTAAACAGACACAGACAAGAGTCAGGGCTAGATTCAGACTGTATTGTAAACTAGTGGTAAACAGACACAGACAAAGAGTCAGGGCTGGATTCAGTCCGTATTGTAAACTAGTGGTAAACAGACACAGACAAAGAGTCAGGGCTGGATTCAGTCTGTATTATAAACTAGTGGTAAACAGACACAGACAAGAGTCAGGGCTAGATTCAGACCGTATTGTAAACTAGTGGTATACAGACACAGACAAAGAGTCAGGGCTAGATTCAGTCCGTATTGTAAACTAGTGGTAAACGGACACAGACAAAGAGTCAGGGCTAGATTCAGTCCGTATTGTAAACTAGTGGTAAACGGACACAGACAAAGAGTCAGGGCTAGATTCAGACCGTATTGTAAACTAGTGGTAAACGGACACAGACAAAGAGTCAGGGCTAGATTCAGTCCGTATTGTAAACTAGTGGTAAACGGACACAGACAAAGAGTCAGGGCTAGATTAGGTCCGTATTGTAAACTAGTGGTAAACGGACACAGACAAAGAGTCAGGGCTAGATTCAGATTGTATTGTAAACTAGTGGTAAACAGACACAGACAAAGAGTCAGGGCTAGATTCAGTCTGTATTGTAAACTAGTGGTAAACAGACACAGACAAAGAGTCAGGGCTAGATTCAGACTGTATTGTAAACTAGTGGTAAACAGACACAGACAAAGAGTCAGGGCTAGATTCAGACTGTATTGTAAACTAGTGGTAAACAGACACAGACAAAGAGTCAGGGCTAGATTCAGTCGATGTTGTAAACTAGTGGTAAACAGACACAGACAAAGAGTCAGGGCTAGATTCAGACTGTATTGTAAACTAGTGGTAAACAGACACAGACAAATAGTCAGGGCAAGATTCAGTCCTTATTGTAAACTAGTGGTAAACAGACACAGACAAAGAGTCAGGGCTAGATTCAGTCCTTATTGTAAACTAGTGGTAAACAGACACAGACAAAGAGTCAGGGCTAGATTCAGTCCTTATTGTAAACTAGTGGTAAACAGACACAGACAAAGAGTCAGGGCTAGATTCAGTCTGTATTGTAAACTAGTGGTAAACAGACACAGACAAAGAGTCAGGGCTAGATTCAGTCTGTATTGTAAACTAGTGGTAAACAGACACAGACAAAGAGTCAGGGCTAGATTCAGACTGTATTGTAAACTAGTGGTAAACAGACACAGACAAAGAGTCAGGGCTAGATTCAGATTGTATTGTAAACTAGTGGTAAACAGACACAGACAAAGAGTCAGGGCTAGATTCAGACTGTATTGTAAACTAGTGGTAAACAGACACAGACAAAGAGTCAGGGCTAAATTCAGACTGTATTGTAAACTAGTGGTAAAAAGACACAGACAAGAGTCAGGGCTAGATTCAGACTGTATTGTAAACTAGTGGTAAACAGACACTGACAAAGAGTCAGGGCTGGATTCAGTCCGTATTGTAAACTAGTGGTAAACAGACACAGACAAAGAGTCAGGGCTAGATTCAGTCCTTATTGTAAACTAGTGGTAAACAGAAACAGACAAAGAGTCAGGGCTAGATTCAGTCGGTGTTGTAAACTAGTGGTAAACAGACACAGACAAAGAGTCAGGGCTAGATTCAGACTGTATTGTAAACTAGTGGTAAACAGACACAGACAAAGAGTCAGGGCTAGATTCAGTCCTTATTGTAAACTAGTGGTAAACAGACACAGACAAGAGTCAGGGCTAGATTCAGTCCGTATTGTAAACTAGTGGTAAACAGACACAGACAAAGAGTCAGGGCTAGATTCAGTCCTTATTGTAAACTAGTGGTAAACAGACACAGACAAGAGTCAGGGCTAGATTCAGACTGTATTGTAAACTAGTGGTAAACAGACACAGACAAAGAGTCAGGGCTAGATTCAGTCTGTATTGTAAACTAGTGGTAAACAGACACAGACAAAGAGTCAGGGCTAGATTCAGACTGTATTGTAAACTAGTGGTAAACAGACACAGACAAAGAGTCAGGGCTGGATTCAGTCTGTATTATAAACTAGTGGTAAACAGACACAGACAAGAGTCAGGGCTAGATTCAGACCGTATTGTAAACTAGTGGTATACAGACACAGACAAAGAGTCAGGGCTAGATTCAGTCCGTATTGTAAACTAGTGGTAAACGGACACAGACAAAGAGTCAGGGCTAGATTCAGTCCGTATTGTAAACTAGTGGTAAACGGACACAGACAAAGAGTCAGGGCTAGATTCAGACCGTATTGTAAACTAGTGGTAAACGGACACAGACAAAGAGTCAGGGCTAGATTCAGTCCGTATTGTAAACTAGTGGTAAACGGACACAGACAAAGAGTCAGGGCTAGATTAGGTCCGTATTGTAAACTAGTGGTAAACGGACACAGACAAAGAGTCAGGGCTAGATTCAGATTGTATTGTAAACTAGTGGTAAACAGACACAGACAAAGAGTCAGGGCTAGATTCAGTCTGTATTGTAAACTAGTGGTAAACAGACACAGACAAAGAGTCAGGGCTAGATTCAGACTGTATTGTAAACTAGTGGTAAACAGAAACAGACAAAGAGTCAGGGCTAGATTCAGACTGTATTGTAAACTAGTGGTAAACAGACACAGACAAAGAGTCAGGGCTAGATTCAGTCCGTATTGTAAACTAGTGGTAAACGGACACAGACAAAGAGTCAGGGCTAGATTCAGTCTGTATTGTAAACTAGTGGTAAACAGACACAGACAAAGAGTCAGGGCTAGATTCAGATTGTATTGTAAACTAGTGGTAAACAGACACAGACAAAGAGTCAGGGCTAGATTCAGACTGTATTGTAAACTAGTGGTAAACAGACACAGACAAAGAGTCAGGGCTAGATTCAGACTGTATTGTAAACTAGTGGTAAACAGACACAGACAAAGAGTCAGGGCTAGATTCAGTCGATGTTGTAAACTAGTGGTAAACAGACACAGACAAAGAGTCAGGGCTAGATTCAGACTGTATTGTAAACTAGTGGTAAACAGACACAGACAAATAGTCAGGGCAAGATTCAGTCCTTATTGTAAACTAGTGGTAAACAGACACAGACAAAGAGTCAGGGCTAGATTCAGTCCTTATTGTAAACTAGTGGTAAACAGACACAGACAAAGAGTCAGGGCTAGATTCAGTCCTTATTGTAAACTAGTGGTAAACAGACACAGACAAAGAGTCAGGGCTAGATTCAGTCTGTATTGTAAACTAGTGGTAAACAGACACAGACAAAGAGTCAGGGCTAGATTCAGTCTGTATTGTAAACTAGTGGTAAACAGACACAGACAAAGAGTCAGGGCTAAATTCAGACTGTATTGTAAACTAGTGGTAAACAGACACAGACAAGAGTCAGGGCTAGATTCAGACTGTATTGTAAACTAGTGGTAAACAGACACTGACAAAGAGTCAGGGCTGGATTCAGTCCGTATTGTAAACTAGTGGTAAACAGACACAGACAAAGAGTCAGGGCTGGATTCAGTCTGTATTATAAACTAGTGGTAAACAGACACAGACAAGAGTCAGGGCTAGATTCAGTCTGTATTGTAAACTAGTGGTAAACAGACACAGACAAAGAGTCAGGGCTAGATTCAGACTGTATTGTAAACTAGTGGTAAACAGAAACAGACAAAGAGTCAGGGCTAGATTCAGACTGTATTGTAAACTAGTGGTAAACAGACACAGACAAAGAGTCAGGGCTAGATTCAGTCCGTATTGTAAACTAGTGGTAAACGGACACAGACAAAGAGTCAGGGCTAGATTCAGTCTGTATTGTAAACTAGTGGTAAACAGACACAGACAAAGAGTCAGGGCTAGATTCAGATTGTATTGTAAACTAGTGGTAAACAGACACAGACAAAGAGTCAGGGCTAGATTCAGACTGTATTGTAAACTAGTGGTAAACAGACACAGACAAAGAGTCAGGGCTAGATTCAGACTGTATTGTAAACTAGTGGTAAACAGACACAGACAAGAGTCAGGGCTAGATTCAGACTGTATTGTAAACTAGTGGTAAACAGACACTGACAAAGAGTCAGGGCTGGATTCAGTCCGTATTGTAAACTAGTGGTAAACAGACACAGACAAAGAGTCAGGGCTGGATTCAGTCTGTATTATAAACTAGTGGTAAACAGACACAGACAAGAGTCAGGGCTAGATTCAGTCTGTATTGTAAACTAGTGGTAAACAGACACAGACAAAGAGTCAGGGCTAGATTCAGACTGTATTGTAAACTAGTGGTAAACAGACACAGACAAAGAGTCAGGGCTAGATTCAGTCCGTATTGTAAACTAGTGGTAAACGGACACAGACAAAGAGTCAGGGCTAGATTCAGTCTGTATTGTAAACTAGTGGTAAACAGACACAGACAAAGAGTCAGGGCTAGATTCAGATTGTATTGTAAACTAGTGGTAAACAGACACAGACAAAGAGTCAGGGCTAGATTCAGACTGTATTGTAAACTAGTGGTAAACAGACACAGACAAAGAGTCAGGGCTAGATTCAGACTGTATTGTAAACTAGTGGTAAACAGACACAGACAAATAGTCAGGGCAAGATTCAGTCCTTATTGTAAACTAGTGGTAAACAGACACAGACAAAGAGTCAGGGCTAGATTCAGTCCTTATTGTAAACTAGTGGTAAACAGACACAGACAAAGAGTCAGGGCTAGATTCAGTCCTTATTGTAAACTAGTGGTAAACAGACACAGACAAAGAGTCAGGGCTAGATTCAGTCTGTATTGTAAACTAGTGGTAAACAGACACAGACAAAGAGTCAGGGCTAGATTCAGTCTGTATTGTAAACTAGTGGTAAACAGACACAGACAAAGAGTCAGGGCTAGATTCAGACTGTATTGTAAACTAGTGGTAAACAGACACAGACAAAGAGTCAGGGCTAGATTCAGATTGTATTGTAAACTAGTGGTAAACAGACACAGACAAAGAGTCAGGGCTAGATTCAGACTGTATTGTAAACTAGTGGTAAACAGACACAGACAAAGAGTCAGGGCTAGATTCAGTCCGTATTGTAAACTAGTGGTAAACGGACACAGACAAAGAGTCAGGGCTAGATTAGGTCCGTATTGTAAACTAGTGGTAAACGGACACAGACAAAGAGTCAGGGCTAGATTCAGTCCGTATTGTAAACTAGTGGTAAACGGACACAGACAAAGAGTCAGGGCTAGATTCAGTCTGTATTGTAAACTAGTGGTAAACAGACACAGACAAAGAGTCAGGGCTAGATTCAGACTGTATTGTAAACTAGTGGTAAACAGACACAGACAAAGAGTCAGGGCTAGATTCAGTCGGTGTTGTAAACTAGTGGTAAACAGACACAGACAAAGAGTCAGGGCTAGATTCAGACTGTATTGTAAACTAGTGGTAAACAGACACAGACAAATAGTCAGGGCAAGATTCAGTCCTTATTGTAAACTAGTGGTAAACAGACACAGACAAAGAGTCAGGGCTAGATTCAGTCCTTACTGTAAACTAGTGGTAAACAGACACAGACAAAGAGTCAGGGCTAGATTCAGTCCTTATTGTAAACTAGTGGTAAACAGACACAGACAAAGAGTCAGGGCTAGATTCAGTCTGTATTGTAAACTAGTGGTAAACAGACACAGACAAGAATCAGGGCTAGATTCAGATTGTATTGTAAACTAGTGGTAAACAGACACAGACAAAGAGTCAGGGCTAGATTAAGTCCTTATTGTAAACTAGTGGTAAACAAACACAGACAAAGAGTCAGGGCTAGATTCAGTCAGTGTTGTAAACTAGTGGTAAACAGACACAGACAAAGAGTCAGGGCTAGATTCAGACTGTATTGTAAACTAGTGGTAAACAGACACAGACAAAGAGTCAGGGCTGGATTCAGTCTGTATTATAAACTAGTGGTAAACAGACACAGACAAGAGTCAGGGCTAGATTCAGTCTGTATTGTAAACTAGTGGTAAACAGACACAGACAAAGAGTCAGGGCTAGATTCAGACTGTATTGTAAACTAGTGGTAAACAGAAACAGACAAAGAGTCAGGGCTAGATTCAGACTGTATTGTAAACTAGTGGTAAACAGACACAGACAAAGAGTCAGGGCTAGATTCAGTCCGTATTGTAAACTAGTGGTAAACGGACACAGACAAAGAGTCAGGGCTAGATTCAGTCTGTATTGTAAACTAGTGGTAAACAGACACAGACAAAGAGTCAGGGCTAGATTCAGATTGTATTGTAAACTAGTGGTAAACAGACACAGACAAAGAGTCAGGGCTAGATTCAGACTGTATTGTAAACTAGTGGTAAACAGACACAGACAAAGAGTCAGGGCTAGATTCAGACTGTATTGTAAACTAGTGGTAAACAGACACAGACAAAGAGTCAGGGCTAGATTCAGTCGATGTTGTAAACTAGTGGTAAACACACACAGACAAAGAGTCAGGGCTAGATTCAGACTGTATTGTAAACTAGTGGTAAACAGACACAGACAAATAGTCAGGGCAAGATTCAGTCCTTATTGTAAACTAGTGGTAAACAGACACAGACAAAGAGTCAGGGCTAGATTCAGTCCTTATTGTAAACTAGTGGTAAACAGACACAGACAAAGAGTCAGGGCTAGATTCAGTCCTTATTGTAAACTAGTGGTAAACAGACACAGACAAAGAGTCAGGGCTAGATTCAGTCTGTATTGTAAACTAGTGGTAAACAGACACAGACAAAGAGTCAGGGCTAGATTCAGTCTGTATTGTAAACTAGTGGTAAACAGACACAGACAAAGAGTCAGGGCTAGATTCAGACTGTATTGTAAACTAGTGGTAAACAGACACAGACAAAGAGTCAGGGCTAGATTCAGATTGTATTGTAAACTAGTGGTAAACAGACACAGACAAAGAGTCAGGGCTAGATTCAGACTGTATTGTAAACTAGTGGTAAACAGACACAGACAAAGAGTCAGGGCTAAATTCAGACTGTATTGTAAACTAGTGGTAAACAGACACAGACAAGAGTCAGGGCTAGATTCAGACTGTATTGTAAACTAGTGGTAAACAGACACTGACAAAGAGTCAGGGCTGGATTCAGTCCGTATTGTAAACTAGTGGTAAACAGACACAGACAAAGAGTCAGGGCTGGATTCAGTCTGTATTATAAACTAGTGGTAAACAGACACAGACAAGAGTCAGGGCTAGATTCAGACCGTATTGTAAACTAGTGGTATACAGACACAGACAAAGAGTCAGGGCTAGATTCAGTCCGTATTGTAAACTAGTGGTAAACGGACACAGACAAAGAGTCAGGGCTAGATTCAGACCGTATTGTAAACTAGTGGTAAACGGACACAGACAAAGAGTCAGGGCTAGATTCAGTCCGTATTGTAAACTAGTGGTAAACGGACACAGACAAAGAGTCAGGGCTAGATTAGGTCCGTATTGTAAACTAGTGGTAAACGGACACAGACAAAGAGTCAGGGCTAGATTCAGATTGTATTGTAAACTAGTGGTAAACAGACACAGACAAAGAGTCAGGGCTAGATTCAGTCTGTATTGTAAACTAGTGGTAAACAGACACAGACAAAGAGTCAGGGCTAGATTCAGACTGTATTGTAAACTAGTGGTAAACAGAAACAGACAAAGAGTCAGGGCTAGATTCAGACTGTATTGTAAACTAGTGGTAAACAGACACAGACAAAGAGTCAGGGCTAGATTCAGTCCGTATTGTAAACTAGTGGTAAACGGACACAGACAAAGAGTCAGGGCTAGATTCAGTCTGTATTGTAAACTAGTGGTAAACAGACACAGACAAAGAGTCAGGGCTAGATTCAGATTGTATTGTAAACTAGTGGTAAACAGACACAGACAAAGAGTCAGGGCTAGATTCAGACTGTATTGTAAACTAGTGGTAAACAGACACAGACAAAGAGTCAGGGCTAGATTCAGACTGTATTGTAAACTAGTGGTAAACAGACACAGACAAAGAGTCAGGGCTAGATTCAGTCGATGTTGTAAACTAGTGGTAAACAGACACAGACAAAGAGTCAGGGCTAGATTCAGACTGTATTGTAAACTAGTGGTAAACAGACACAGACAAATAGTCAGGGCAAGATTCAGTCCTTATTGTAAACTAGTGGTAAACAGACACAGACAAAGAGTCAGGGCTAGATTCAGTCCTTATTGTAAACTAGTGGTAAACAGACACAGACAAAGAGTCAGGGCTAGATTCAGTCCTTATTGTAAACTAGTGGTAAACAGACACAGACAAAGAGTCAGGGCTAGATTCAGTCTGTATTGTAAACTAGTGGTAAACAGACACAGACAAAGAGTCAGGGCTAGATTCAGTCTGTATTGTAAACTAGTGGTAAACAGACACAGACAAAGAGTCAGGGCTAAATTCAGACTGTATTGTAAACTAGTGGTAAACAGACACAGACAAGAGTCAGGGCTAGATTCAGACTGTATTGTAAACTAGTGGTAAACAGACACTGACAAAGAGTCAGGGCTGGATTCAGTCCGTATTGTAAACTAGTGGTAAACAGACACAGACAAAGAGTCAGGGCTGGATTCAGTCTGTATTATAAACTAGTGGTAAACAGACACAGACAAGAGTCAGGGCTAGATTCAGTCTGTATTGTAAACTAGTGGTAAACAGACACAGACAAAGAGTCAGGGCTAGATTCAGACTGTATTGTAAACTAGTGGTAAACAGAAACAGACAAAGAGTCAGGGCTAGATTCAGACTGTATTGTAAACTAGTGGTAAACAGACACAGACAAAGAGTCAGGGCTAGATTCAGTCCGTATTGTAAACTAGTGGTAAACGGACACAGACAAAGAGTCAGGGCTAGATTCAGTCTGTATTGTAAACTAGTGGTAAACAGACACAGACAAAGAGTCAGGGCTAGATTCAGATTGTATTGTAAACTAGTGGTAAACAGACACAGACAAAGAGTCAGGGCTAGATTCAGACTGTATTGTAAACTAGTGGTAAACAGACACAGACAAAGAGTCAGGGCTAGATTCAGACTGTATTGTAAACTAGTGGTAAACAGACACAGACAAGAGTCAGGGCTAGATTCAGACTGTATTGTAAACTAGTGGTAAACAGACACTGACAAAGAGTCAGGGCTGGATTCAGTCCGTATTGTAAACTAGTGGTAAACAGACACAGACAAAGAGTCAGGGCTGGATTCAGTCTGTATTATAAACTAGTGGTAAACAGACACAGACAAGAGTCAGGGCTAGATTCAGTCTGTATTGTAAACTAGTGGTAAACAGACACAGACAAAGAGTCAGGGCTAGATTCAGACTGTATTGTAAACTAGTGGTAAACAGACACAGACAAAGAGTCAGGGCTAGATTCAGTCCGTATTGTAAACTAGTGGTAAACGGACACAGACAAAGAGTCAGGGCTAGATTCAGTCTGTATTGTAAACTAGTGGTAAACAGACACAGACAAAGAGTCAGGGCTAGATTCAGATTGTATTGTAAACTAGTGGTAAACAGACACAGACAAAGAGTCAGGGCTAGATTCAGACTGTATTGTAAACTAGTGGTAAACAGACACAGACAAAGAGTCAGGGCTAGATTCAGACTGTATTGTAAACTAGTGGTAAACAGACACAGACAAATAGTCAGGGCAAGATTCAGTCCTTATTGTAAACTAGTGGTAAACAGACACAGACAAAGAGTCAGGGCTAGATTCAGTCCTTATTGTAAACTAGTGGTAAACAGACACAGACAAAGAGTCAGGGCTAGATTCAGTCCTTATTGTAAACTAGTGGTAAACAGACACAGACAAAGAGTCAGGGCTAGATTCAGTCTGTATTGTAAACTAGTGGTAAACAGACACAGACAAAGAGTCAGGGCTAGATTCAGTCTGTATTGTAAACTAGTGGTAAACAGACACAGACAAAGAGTCAGGGCTAGATTCAGACTGTATTGTAAACTAGTGGTAAACAGACACAGACAAAGAGTCAGGGCTAGATTCAGATTGTATTGTAAACTAGTGGTAAACAGACACAGACAAAGAGTCAGGGCTAGATTCAGACTGTATTGTAAACTAGTGGTAAACAGACACAGACAAAGAGTCAGGGCTAGATTCAGTCCGTATTGTAAACTAGTGGTAAACGGACACAGACAAAGAGTCAGGGCTAGATTAGGTCCGTATTGTAAACTAGTGGTAAACGGACACAGACAAAGAGTCAGGGCTAGATTCAGTCCGTATTGTAAACTAGTGGTAAACGGACACAGACAAAGAGTCAGGGCTAGATTCAGTCTGTATTGTAAACTAGTGGTAAACAGACACAGACAAAGAGTCAGGGCTAGATTCAGACTGTATTGTAAACTAGTGGTAAACAGACACAGACAAAGAGTCAGGGCTAGATTCAGTCGGTGTTGTAAACTAGTGGTAAACAGACACAGACAAAGAGTCAGGGCTAGATTCAGACTGTATTGTAAACTAGTGGTAAACAGACACAGACAAATAGTCAGGGCAAGATTCAGTCCTTATTGTAAACTAGTGGTAAACAGACACAGACAAAGAGTCAGGGCTAGATTCAGTCCTTACTGTAAACTAGTGGTAAACAGACACAGACAAAGAGTCAGGGCTAGATTCAGTCCTTATTGTAAACTAGTGGTAAACAGACACAGACAAAGAGTCAGGGCTAGATTCAGTCTGTATTGTAAACTAGTGGTAAACAGACACAGACAAGAATCAGGGCTAGATTCAGATTGTATTGTAAACTAGTGGTAAACAGACACAGACAAAGAGTCAGGGCTAGATTAAGTCCTTATTGTAAACTAGTGGTAAACAAACACAGACAAAGAGTCAGGGCTAGATTCAGTCAGTGTTGTAAACTAGTGGTAAACAGACACAGACAAAGAGTCAGGGCTAGATTCAGACTGTATTGTAAACTAGTGGTAAACAGACACAGACAAAGAGTCAGGGCTGGATTCAGTCTGTATTATAAACTAGTGGTAAACAGACACAGACAAGAGTCAGGGCTAGATTCAGTCTGTATTGTAAACTAGTGGTAAACAGACACAGACAAAGAGTCAGGGCTAGATTCAGACTGTATTGTAAACTAGTGGTAAACAGAAACAGACAAAGAGTCAGGGCTAGATTCAGACTGTATTGTAAACTAGTGGTAAACAGACACAGACAAAGAGTCAGGGCTAGATTCAGTCCGTATTGTAAACTAGTGGTAAACGGACACAGACAAAGAGTCAGGGCTAGATTCAGTCTGTATTGTAAACTAGTGGTAAACAGACACAGACAAAGAGTCAGGGCTAGATTCAGATTGTATTGTAAACTAGTGGTAAACAGACACAGACAAAGAGTCAGGGCTAGATTCAGACTGTATTGTAAACTAGTGGTAAACAGACACAGACAAAGAGTCAGGGCTAGATTCAGACTGTATTGTAAACTAGTGGTAAACAGACACAGACAAAGAGTCAGGGCTAGATTCAGTCGATGTTGTAAACTAGTGGTAAACAGACACAGACAAAGAGTCAGGGCTAGATTCAGACTGTATTGTAAACTAGTGGTAAACAGACACAGACAAATAGTCAGGGCAAGATTCAGTCCTTATTGTAAACTAGTGGTAAACAGACACAGACAAAGAGTCAGGGCTAGATTCAGTCCTTATTGTAAACTAGTGGTAAACAGACACAGACAAAGAGTCAGGGCTAGATTCAGTCCTTATTGTAAACTAGTGGTAAACAGACACAGACAAAGAGTCAGGGCTAGATTCAGTCTGTATTGTAAACTAGTGGTAAACAGACACAGACAAAGAGTCAGGGCTAGATTCAGTCTGTATTGTAAACTAGTGGTAAACAGACACAGACAAAGAGTCAGGGCTAGATTCAGACTGTATTGTAAACTAGTGGTAAACAGACACAGACAAAGAGTCAGGGCTAGATTCAGATTGTATTGTAAACTAGTGGTAAACAGACACAGACAAAGAGTCAGGGCTAGATTCAGACTGTATTGTAAACTAGTGGTAAACAGACACAGACAAAGAGTCAGGGCTAAATTCAGACTGTATTGTAAACTAGTGGTAAACAGACACAGACAAGAGTCAGGGCTAGATTCAGACTGTATTGTAAACTAGTGGTAAACAGACACTGACAAAGAGTCAGGGCTGGATTCAGTCCGTATTGTAAACTAGTGGTAAACAGACACAGACAAAGAGTCAGGGCTGGATTCAGTCTGTATTATAAACTAGTGGTAAACAGACACAGACAAGAGTCAGGGCTAGATTCAGACCGTATTGTAAACTAGTGGTATACAGACACAGACAAAGAGTCAGGGCTAGATTCAGTCCGTATTGTAAACTAGTGGTAAACGGACACAGACAAAGAGTCAGGGCTAGATTCAGTCCGTATTGTAAACTAGTGGTAAACGGACACAGACAAAGAGTCAGGGCTAGATTCAGACCGTATTGTAAACTAGTGGTAAACGGACACAGACAAAGAGTCAGGGCTAGATTCAGTCCGTATTGTAAACTAGTGGTAAACGGACACAGACAAAGAGTCAGGGCTAGATTAGGTCCGTATTGTAAACTAGTGGTAAACGGACACAGACAAAGAGTCAGGGCTAGATTCAGTCCGTATTGTAAACTAGTGGTAAACGGACACAGACAAAGAGTCAGGGCTAGATTCAGTCTGTATTGTAAACTAGTGGTAAACAGACACAGACAAAGAGTCAGGGCTAGATTCAGACTGTATTGTAAACTAGTGGTAAACAGACACAGACAAAGAGTCAGGGCTAGATTCAGTCTGTATTGTAAACTAGTGGTAAACAGACACAGACAAGAATCAGGGCTAGATTCAGATTGTATTGTAAACTAGTGGTAAACAGACACAGACAAATAGTCAGGGCTAGATTAAGTCCTTATTGTAAACTAGTGGTAAACAAACACAGACAAAGAGTCAGGGCTAGATTCAGTCAGTGTTGTAAACTAGTGGTAAACAGACACAGACAAAGAGTCAGGGCTAGATTCAGACTGTATTGTAAACTAGTGGTAAACAGACACAGACAAAGAGTCAGGGCTAGATTCAGTCCTTATTGTAAACTAGTGGTAAACAGACACAGACAAGAGTCAGGGCTAGATTCAGTCCGTATTGTAAACTAGTGGTAAACAGACACAGACAAAGAGTCAGGGCTAGATTCAGTCCTTATTGTAAACTAGTGGTAAACAGACACAGACAAGAGTCAGGGCTAGATTCAGACTGTATTGTAAACTAGTGGTAAACAGACACAGACAAAGAGTCAGGGCTAGATTCAGTCTGTATTGTAAACTAGTGGTAAACAGACACAGACAAAGAGTCAGGGCTAGATTCAGACTGTATTGTAAACTAGTGGTAAACAGAAACAGACAAAGAGTCAGGGCTAGATTCAGTCGATGTTGTAAACTAGTGGTAAACAGACACAGACAAAGAGTCAGGGCTAGATTCAGACTGTATTGTAAACTAGTGGTAAACAGACACAGACAAATAGTCAGGGCAAGATTCAGTCCTTATTGTAAACTAGTGGTAAACAGACACAGACAAAGAGTCAGGGCTAGATTCAGTCATTATTGTAAACTAGTGGTAAACAGACACAGACAAAGAGTCAGGGCTAGATTCAGTCCTTATTGTAAACTAGTGGTAAACAGACACAGACAAAGAGTCAGGGCTAGATTCAGTCTGTATTGTAAACTAGTGGTAAACAGACACAGACAAAGAGTCAGGGCTAGATTCAGACTGTATTGTAAACTAGTGGTAAACAGACACAGACAAAGAGTCAGGGCTAGATTCAGATTGTATTGTAAACTAGTGGTAAACAGACACAGACAAAGAATCAGGGCTAGATTCAGATTGTATTGTAAACTAGTGGTAAACAGACACAGACAAAGAGTCAGGGCTAGATTCAGTCTTTATTGTAAACTAGTGGTAAACAGACACAGACAAAGAGTCAGGGCTATATTCAGATTGTATTGTAAACTAGTGGTAAACAGACACAGACAAAGAGTCAGGGCTAGATTCAGTCTGTATTGTAAACTAGTGGTAAACAGACACAGACAAGAGTCAGGGCTAGATTCAGACTGTATTGTAAACTAGTGGTAAACGGACACAGACAAAGAGTCAGGGCTAGATTCAGTCTGTATTGTAAACTAGTGGTAAACAGACACAGACAAAGAGTCAGGGCTAGATTCAGACTGTATTGTAAACTAGTGGTAAACAGACACAGACAAAGAGTCAGGGCTAGATTCAGTCGGTGTTGTAAACTAGTGGTAAACAGACACAGACAAAGAGTCAGGGCTAGATTCAGACTTTAATGTAAACTAGTGGTAAACAGACACAGACAAAGAGTCAGGGCAAGATTCAGACCTTATTGTAAACTAGTGGTAAACAGACACAGACAAAGAGTCAGGGCTAGATTCAGTCCTTATTGTAAACTAGTGGTAAACAGACACAGACAAAGAGTCAGGGCTAGATTCAGTCCTTATTGTAAACTAGTGGTAAACAGACACAGACAAAGAGTCAGGGCTAGATTCAGTCTGTATTGTAAACTAGTGGTAAACAGACACAGACAAAGAGTCAGGGCTAGATTCAGACTGTATTGTAAACTAGTGGTAAACAGACACAGACAAAGAGTCAGGGCTAGATTCAGTCCGTATTGTAAACTAGTGGTAAACAGACACAGACAAAGAGTCAGGGCTAGATTCAGATTGTATTGTAAACTAGTGGTAAACAGACACAGACAAAGAGTCAGGGCTAAATTCAGACTGTATTGTAAACTAGTGGTAAACAGACACAGACAAGAGTCAGGGCTAGATTCAGACTGTATTGTAAACTAGTGGTAAACAGACACAGACAAAGAGTCAGGGCTGGATTCAGTCCGTATTGTAAACTAGTGGTAAACAGACACAGACAAAGAGTCAGGGCTGGATTCAGTCTGTATTGTAAACTAGTGGTAAACAGACACAGACAAAGAGTCAGGGCTAGATTCAGTCTGTATTGTAAACTAGTGGTAAACAGACACAGACAAGAGTCAGGGCTAGGTTCAGTCCTTATTGTAAACTAGTGGTAAACAGACACAGACAAAGAGTCAGGGCTAGATTCAGATTGTATTGTAAACTAGTGGTAAACAGACACAGACAAAGAGTCAGGGCTAGATTCAGATTGTATTGTAAACTAGTGGTAAACAGACACAGACAAAGAGTCAGGGCTAAATTCAGACTGTATTGTAAACTAGTGGTAAACAGACACAGACAAGAGTCAGGGCTAGATTCAGACTGTATTGTAAACTAGTGGTAAACAGACACAGACAAAGAGTCAGGGCTAGATTCAGTCTGTATTGTAAACTAGTGGTAAACAGACACAGACAAAGAGTCAGGGCTGGATTCAGTCTGTATTGTAAACTAGTGGTAAACAGACACAGACAAAGAGTCAGGGCTAGATTCAGTCTGTATTGTAAACTAGTGGTAAACAGACACAGACAAGAGTCAGGGCTAGATTCAGTCCTTATTGTAAACTAGTGGTAAACAGACACAGACAAAGAGTCAGGGCTAGATTCAGATTGTATTGTAAACTAGTGGTAAACAGACACAGACAAAGAGTCAGGGCTAGATTCAGATTGTATTGTAAACTAGTGGTAAACAGACACAGACAAAGAGTCAGGGCTAGATTCAGTCCGTATTGTAAACTAGTGGTAAACAGACACAGACAAAGAGTCAGGGCTAGATTCAGATTGTATTGTAAACTAGTGGTAAACAGACACAGACAAAGAGTCAGGGCTAGATTCAGACTGTATTGTAAACTAGTGGTAAACAGACACAGACAAAGAGTCAGGGCTAAATTCAGACTGTATTGTAAACTAGTGGTAAACAGACACATACAAGAGTCAGGGCTAGATTCAGATTGTATTGTAAACTAGTGGTAAACAGACACAGACAAAGAGTCAGGGCTAGATTCAGATTGTATTGTAAACTAGTGGTAAACAGACACAGACAAAGAGTCAGGGCTAGATTCAGATTGTATTGTAAACTAGTGGTAAACAGACACAGACAAAGAGTCAGGGCTAGATTCAGACTGTATTGTAAACTAGTGGTAAACAGACACAGACAAAGAGTCAGGGCTAGATTCAGACTGTATTGTAAACTAGTGGTAAACAGACACAGACAAAGAGTCAGGGCTAGATTCAGTCGGTATTGTAAACTAGTGGTAAACAGACACAGACAAAGAGTCAGGGCTAGATTCAGACTGTATTGTAAACTAGTGGTAAACAGACACAGACAAATAGTCAGGGCAAGATTCAGTCCTTATTGTAAACTAGTGGTAAACAGACACAGACAAAGAGTCAGGGCTAGATTCAGTCCTTATTGTAAACTAGTGGTAAACAGACACAGACAAAGAGTCAGGGCTAGATTCAGTCCTTATTGTAAACTAGTGGTAAACAGACACAGACAAAGAGTCAGGGCTAGATTCAGTCTGTATTGTAAACTAGTGGTAAACAGACACAGACAAAGAGTCAGGGCTAGATTCAGTCTGTATTGTAAACTAGTGGTAAACAGACACAGACAAAGAGTCAGGGCTAGATTCAGACTGTATTGTAAACTAGTGGTAAACAGACACAGACAAAGAGTCAGGGCTAGATTCAGATTGTATTGTAAACTAGTGGTAAACAGACACAGACAAAGAGTCAGGGCTAGATTCAGACTGTATTGTAAACTAGTGGTAAACAGACACAGACAAAGAGTCAGGGCTAAATTCAGACTGTATTGTAAACTAGTGGTAAACAGACACAGACAAGAGTCAGGGCTAGATTCAGACTGTATTGTAAACTAGTGGTAAACAGACACTGACAAAGAGTCAGGGCTGGATTCAGTCCGTATTGTAAACTAGTGGTAAACAGACACAGACAAAGAGTCAGGGCTGGATTCAGTCTGTATTGTAAACTAGTGGTAAACAGACACAGACAAAGAGTCAGGGCTAGATTCAGACTGTATTGTAAACTAGTGGTAAACAGACACAGACAAAGAGTCAGGGCTAAATTCAGACTGTATTGTAAACTAGTGGTAAACAGACACAGACAAAGAGTCAGGGCTAGATTCAGTCCGTATTGTAAACTAGTGGTAAACGGACACAGACAAAGAGTCAGGGCTAGATTCAGTCTGTATTGTAAACTAGTGGTAAACAGACACAGACAAAGAGTCAGGGCTAGATTCAGTCCTTATTGTAAACTAGTGGTAAACAGACACAGACAAAGAGTCAGGGCTAGATTCAGTCTGTATTGTAAACTAGTGGTAAACAGACACAGACAAAGAGTCAGGGCTAGATTCAGACTGTATTGTAAACTAGTGGTAAACAGACACAGACAAAGAGTCAGGGCTAGATTCAGTCGGTGTTGTAAACTAGTGGTAAACAGACACAGACAAAGAGTCAGGGCTAGATTCAGACTGTATTGTAAACTAGTGGTAAACAGACACAGACAAATAGTCAGGGCAAGATTCAGTCCTTATTGTAAACTAGTGGTAAACAGACACAGATAAAGAGTCAGGGCTAGATTCAGACTGTATTGTAAACTAGTGGTAAACAGACACAGACAAAGAGACAGGACTAGATTCAGATTGTATTGTAAACTAGTGGTAAACAGACATAGACAAAGAATCAGGGCTAGATTCAGATTGTATTGTAAACTAGTGGTAAACAGACACAGACAAAGAGTCAGGGCTAGATTCAGTCCTTATTGTAAACTAGTGGTAAACAGACACAGACAAAGAGTCAGGGCTAGATTCAGTCCTTATTGTAAACTAGTGGTAAACAGACACAGACAAAGAGGCAGGGCTAGATTCAGACTGTATTGTAAACTAGTGGTAAACAGACACAGACAAAGAGTCAGGGCTAGATTCAGTCCGTATTGTAAACTAGTGGTAAACAGACACAGACAAAGAGTCAGGGCTAGATTCAGATTGTATTGTAAACTAGTGGTAAACAGACACAGACAAAGAGTCAGGGCTAGATTCAGACTGTATTGTAAACTAGTGGTAAATAGACACAGACAAAGAGTCAGGGCTGGATTCAGTCCGTATTGTAAACTAGTGGTATACAGACACAGACAAAGAGTCAGTGCTGGATTCAGTCTGTATTGTAAACTAGTGGTAAACAGACACAGACAAAGAGTCAGGGCTAGATTCAGTCTGTATTGTAAACTAGTGGTAAACAGACACAGACAAGAGTCAGGGCTAGATTCAGTCCTTATTGTAAACTAGTGGTAAACAGACACAGACAAAGAGTCAGGGCTAGATTCAGATTGTATTGTAAACTAGTGGTAAACAGACACAGACAAAGAGTCAGGGCTAGATTCAGATTGTATTGTAAACTACTGGTAAACAGACACAGACAAAGAGTCAGGGCTAGATTCAGTCCGTATTGTAAACTAGTGGTAAACAGACACAGACAAAGAGTCAGGGCTAGATTCAGATTGTATTGTAAACTAGTGGTAAACAGACACAGACAAAGAGTCAGGGCTAAATTCAGACTGTATTGTAAACTAGTGGTAAACAGACACAGACAAGAGTCAGGGCTAGATTCAGACTGTATTGTAAACTAGTGGTAAACAGACACAGACAAAAAAGAGTCAGGGCTAGATTCAGTCCTTATTGTAAACTAGTGGTAAACAGACACAGACAAAGAGTCAGTGCTGGATTCAGTCTGTATTGTAAACTAGTGGTAAACAGACACAGACAAAGAGTCAGGGCTAGATTCAGTCTGTATTGTAAACTAGTGGTAAACAGACACAGACAAGAGTCAGGGCTAGATTCAGTCCTTATTGTAAACTAGTGGTAAACAGACACAGACAAAGAGTCAGGGCTAGATTCAGATTGTATTGTAAACTAGTGGTAAACAGACACAGACAAAGAGTCAGGGCTAGATTCAGATTGTATTGTAAACTACTGGTAAACAGACACAGACAAAGAGTCAGGGCTAGATTCAGTCCGTATTGTAAACTAGTGGTAAACAGACACAGACAAAGAGTCAGGGCTAGATTCAGATTGTATTGTAAACTAGTGGTAAACAGACACAGACAAAGAGTCAGGGCTAAATTCAGACTGTATTGTAAACTAGTGGTAAACAGACACAGACAAGAGTCAGGGCTAGATTCAGACTGTATTGTAAACTAGTGGTAAACAGACACAGACAAAAAAGAGTCAGGGCTAGATTCAGTCCTTATTGTAAACTAGTGGTAAACAGACACAGACAAAGAGTCAGGGCTAGATTCAGACTGTATTGTAAACTAGTGGTAAACAGACACAGACAAAGAGTCAGGGCTAAATTCAGACTGTATTGTAAA
Organism: Oncorhynchus mykiss; assembly: GCF_057628025.1. Taxonomy (NCBI): domain Eukaryota; kingdom Metazoa; phylum Chordata; class Actinopteri; order Salmoniformes; family Salmonidae; genus Oncorhynchus; species Oncorhynchus mykiss. The sequence goes on from NC_143042.1 coordinate 16,068,489, forward strand.
CTAGTGGTAAACAGACACAGACAAATAGTCAGGGCAAGATTCAGTCCTTATTGTAAACTAGTGGTAAACAGACACAGACAAAGAGTCAGGGCTGGATTCAGTCCGTATTGTAAACTAGTGGTAAACAGACACAGACAAAGAGTCAGGGCTGGATTCAGTCTGTATTGTAAACTAGTGGTAAACAGACACAGACAAAGAGTCAGGGCTAGATTCAGACTGTATTGTAAACTAGTGGTAAACAGACACAGACAAAGAGTCAGGGCTAAATTCAGACTGTATTGTAAACTAGTGGTAAACAGACACAGACAAGAGTCAGGGCTAGATTCAGACTGTATTGTAAACTAGTGGTAAACAGACACAGACAAAGAGTCAGGGCAAGATTCAGACCTTATTGTAAACTAGTGGTAAACAGACACAGACAAAGAGTCAGGGATAGATTAAGATTGTATTGTAAACTAGTGGTAAACAGACACAGACAAAGAGTCAGGGCTAGATTCAGTCCGTATTGTAAACTAGTGGTAAACAGACACAGACAAAGAGTCAGGGCTAGATTCAGATTGTATTGTAAACTAGTGGTAAACAGACACAGACAAAGAGTCAGGGCTAGATTCAGACTGTATTGTAAACTAGTGTTAAACAGACACAGACAAAGAGTCAGGGCTAAATTCAGACTGTATTGTAAACTAGTGGTAAACAGACACAGACAAAGAGTCAGGGCTAGATTCAGACTGTATTGTAAACTAGTGGTAAACAGACACAGACAAAGAGTCAGGGCTGGATTCAGTCCGTATTGTAAACTAGTGGTAAACAGACACAGACAAAGAGTCAGGGCTAGATTCAGTCTGTATTGTAAACTAGTGGTAAACAGACACAGACAAAGAGTCAGGGCTAGATTCAGTCTGTATTGTAAACTAGTGGTAAACAGACACAGACAAAGAGTCAGGGCTAGATTCAGTCCGTATTGTAAACTAGTGGTAAACAGACACAGACAAAGAGTCAGGGCTAGATTCAGTCTGTATTGTAAACTAGTGGTAAACAGACACAGACAAAGAGTCAGGGCTAGATTCAGTCCTTATTGTAAACTAGTGGTAAACAAACACAGACAAAGAGTCAGGGCTAGATTCAGATTGTATTGTAAACTAGTGGTAAACAGACACAGACAAAGAGTCAGGGCTAGATTCAGTCCGTATTGTAAACTAGTGGTAAACAGACACAGACAAAGAGTCAGGGCTAGATTCAGATTGTATTGTAAACTAGTGGTAAACAGACACAGACAAAGAGTCAGGGCAAGATTCTGTCCGTATTGTAAACTAGTGGTAAACAGACACAGACAAAGAATCAGGGCTAGATTCAGTGTGTATTGTAAACTAGTGGTAAACAGACACAGACAAAGAGTCAGGGCTAGATTCAGTCCTTATTGTAAACTAGTGGTAAACAGACACAGACAAAGAGTCAGGGCTAGATTCAGTCCGTATTGTAAACTAGTGGTAAACAGACACAGACAAGAGTCAGGGCTAGATTCAGTCCGTATTGTAAACTAGTGGTAAACAGACACAGACAAGAGGCAGGGCTAGATTCAGACTGTATTGTAAACTAGTGGTAAAAAGACACAGACAAAGAGTCAGGGCTAGATTCAGACTGTATTGTAAACTAGTGGTAAACAGACCGTATCGTGGAAGATTCAGGATATAGCGTGATTGAAATGTAAAAATAATTTCCAATTGAGCCGGCGTATGCGTATGGAGCGCTTACCGTGAATGCAATCCGCGAACGTGGGAACATGGCCTTCATATTTCAAATGTGGCTCTTCCTTGATACAAATAGAATTGTATCTAGGCCTAAGTGAAAGATTTGACGGGGAGGAATTCAGAAAGAGTACTATGATATGTGTAACTAACAAAGAGAGGGATAGGGGTTCAAGTATGGGCCCAATGTTGATATAGCTGTGTGATCCTAACTCATCGCTGTAAGTATACTGTGAATCTTTAGTGATGACATATCTCCCCAGACCGCCATGTTCCATGCCTTCATAAATCATTTGAAACATCACACTTAAACCGTTTGTTCAAGCACTCTTCTAAAAAAAATGATAAAGTTTCAATAGGCTGCAAACTCAATCAGGCCGTCTGTGATGGTCCTCCTGAGGATGAGCTTAAGTGACAGGCCTAAAGAGGTTAGTCAGTTGCTTTATCCAATTACAGTGCAGCAATAAACAATCCCAGAATCCTCTAATTCCCTGATCGGTCCATTCATCTCTCTCACTTTTCCTGTCTCTCTCTTTCTCTCTCCCCTCGTTCTGCCTCTCCCTCTCTGTTCCTCCCTTTTCTCTCTATACTCCCCCCCTCTCTCTCACTGCCTCTCTGTCTCTCTCTGAAACCTGACACTCAGCACCATTCGTGTGACCATATCTCTGACGGATGTCCTCTCCTCTCCCTTAACAGTGACACCTACCTGGGATAAGTGCGTGACGTATGCACTAATCTAGCCGTTAGCGTGGTGGCCTTTATTGCACCGCGGCTATGCTAATAACGGCGGCACTCTTATGGCGTCGTTTACTCGAGATTAGTGGATTGCCGTCCGTGTGTGATGATAATGACGACCGTCTATTTCCCTGCGGTGGCGTTTGAGAGTGAGAGAGACGGGCGGTAGGGAGTTGGGGTAATCCAGTTTGTGCTACCGGGGGCTTCATCCATTGAGTCCTGGAGCTGCGATGATCACATTATGACATTACATTAAGATGTATTTGCCCATTAGCCTGAATGGGTGATGGTGATGATGCGTCCGCAGTCAGCTAAGCAGAGTGAGTAGCTGGTGTTATGGTTACGGGAATGACTTAATGGTGACAGGAATGACTTTCAAGGATATCCATGATCTCCCCGACGCACCTGCTAATTGCTCATGGCTAACCCCGGCTAACGCTAACATGTTAAAATAGATGGAGATTGGTGGAAATGGTAGAATGAGTGATGTCATTAAGGACACTAGGACTGTGATGTGTTTAAAATGACGATTGTGTGAACCAAAACGGCATCTCTGCAGTGATATTTCATAAAATGGGTTACTTTTCAGTCACTGGAGTTCATAGTGGTCGCTTTCATTCCTCTCAAAATCCTGTCAGACTTGGGACAGAAATCTCCAAATGCTGTTTACACGAGCACATTGATCGTTTGCCATAGCTCTCTCCCTTTCTCATTTTCTCTCTCCTTTTTCCTGTCTGTTGCTATCTCTCGCTCACCCCCTACTCTCTCTCTTTATCTCTATCCCTTTCTCTCTCCTTGTTTCTCTTACGCTCTCTCAATTCAATTCAATTCAATTCAAGGGCTTTATTGGCATGGGAAACGTGTTAACATTGCCAAAGCAAGTGAGGTAGACAACATACAAAGTGAATATATAAAGTGAAAAACAACAAAAATTAACAGTAAACATTACACATACAGAGGTTTCAAAACAGTAAAGACATTACAAATGTCATATTATATATATACAGTGTTTTAACAATGTACAAATGGTAAATGGTCTCTCTCTATCTTCCTCCCTGTCTCGTGTTAATGGCAAGATCTCTTGGTCTGACAAATTTGACTTCAGATTCTGATGTTTTTCCATGTTTCTCGACACGTCAAATTTTGAAGTTGCTCCAAATGTCAAATGTTGACGTGTTTTGGACATCCTGGGTTGCTCCTCCTGCAGCAGCTGCATCTGGGGTTGCACCGCTGCTGTCTCTCATTCTGGTTAAGTTAAGGGTTGGGATAGAGTTAAAACAACCAATTGAATACGGGACCCTCGGAACCGGAGCTTGAGGTTTACGCCCATCCTCCCTCCTGTCCACAACGCCCTAGCAAAACCCAAGCACACTGGATGTTAATAGCACTCACCGTTGCCCCTAGTGCCGGGTTTTGAAGGCATCTCCCGACGTCCTCTGGACATGGATGGACGTCAAATTTCGAAGTGAATCTTGAGCGACCTGGCTGGTTAATGATGCTTTTATGAATCTGCAGCCCCATTTGTCACTCATGGTTAGGGGCTTTCTGCAGTCAGAATTGTGTAATAATGGCAAACCCAATTTGCTTTGTTCTATGTTAATCTCAGCCCCCCCCCTCCAACTCTGCCATGCTTAACCTAACATTCAAGTCATTCATCAATGATTCTATTGTACCAGTCTGTTCTCTCCCTGCCGTACGCAAAACATAAACCCAAATGAATGCGTCTCTGTGTTCTACTTTTGTAAAAGAAGAAATAAAAAAATAAAATTGTTGAGTTATTTTTGGATCCACTAATAATGGGGGTCATTGTCTTTCTGCTTTCGGTGAAATTACTTTTTAAAAATCATATTCCAACACACTATTTTCTAAAAAAGAATATTAAAGAATATAGGTGTGAATGTGACAAGTGATGACATACTGTAATAGCCAAACAGCAATAGCTATCGTAACCATCGACAGGATGTTGAGGACAAATGCTGCAGATCTGTTTTGTGATCAGCTAATGGCTAATTGATAGCAGGGATACAGAAGAGGGGACACAGACTGGCAGGTCTTGGAACAGTGTTATAATGGAAGTCCAGTCTCCCGTTTGGCTGCTCTTGAGATGAGACTTACTAAGCCTGATCTTTACACATCAAAGCTCATATACACACTCACCGACGCAATTAAGACACACACAGTGGCATAGCGACAGAACATTTACATACTCACAGAAGAAAGGAGGAGGGACAACAATCTAGGGAAAGAGAGAAAGAAAATGAAAGGTTTGGAAAGAAAAAGACTGAAAAGTAATAGAGAGAAAAACTACCAGAAAATGCAGAGAGAGGGAATGGGTGGAGAAGAGTGAGACACATAGGAGTGGGAGTGAGAGATGGACAGAGAGGGAGTGGGTGGAGAAGAGTAAGACACGTAGGAGCGGGAGTGAGAGATGGAGAGAGAGAGTCTCACCTGCGTTGTGACAAGATGGGCAGAGGGAAAAATAACAGACCTGTAGAGACTGTCAGACTGTCAGACAGAGGAGAGAGAGAAGGAGGGAGAGTGAAGGGGAAAGGGGGCGGGGTGACAGGGAGTGGTGAATGCTACTGTCATTACACCCAGTCCCACCAGGGAAGGACAAGCACCTCCAAAACACACACACAACTAGCCGAGTGTTCATGTGTGAGAGAGAACGAGAGACACCACTAGCCCAGTGTTCATGTGAGAGAGATAGACACCACTATACCAGTGTTCATGTGAGAGAGATATAGACACCTCTAGCCCAGAGTTCATGTGAGAGAGATATAGACACCACTAGCCCAGTGTTCATGTGAGAGAGAGAAAGAGAGACACCACTAGCCCAGTGTTCATGTGTGTGTGAGAGAGAGAGATAGACACCACTAGCCCAGTGTTCATGTGTGTGAGAGATATACACCACTAGCCCAGTGTTCATGTGTGATAGAGATAGACACCACTAGCCCAGTGTTCATGTGAGAGAGATAGAGAGACACCACTAGCCCAGTGTTCATGTGAGAGATAGAGAGACACCACTAGCCCAGTGTTCATGTGAGAGAGATATAGACACTACTAGCCCAGTGTTCATGTGAGAGAGAGATATATAGACACCACTAGCCCAGTGTTCATGTGAGAGATAGAGAGACACCACTAGCCCAGTGTTCATGTGAGAGAGATATAGACACAACTAGCCCAGTGTTCATGTGAGAGAGATAGACACCACTAGCCCAGTGTTCATGTGTGAGAGAGATAGACACCACTAGCCCAGTGTTCATGTGAGAGAGATAGAGAGACACCACTAGCCCAGTGTTCATGTATGAGAGAGATAGAGAGACACCACTAGCCCAGTGTTCATGTGTGAGAGAGAGAGACACCACTAGCCCAGTGTAAATTTGAGAGAGAGATAGAGAGACACCACTTGACCAGTGTTAATTTGAGAGAGAGATATAGAGACATCACTTGGCCAGTGTAAATTTGAGAGAGAGATAGAGAGACACCACTTGCCCAGTGTAAATTTGAGAGAGACATAGAGACACCACTTGCCCAGTGTACATTTGAGAGAGAGATAGAGACACCACTTGCCCAGTGTACATTTGAGAGAGAGATAGACACTACTAGCCCAGTGTTCATGAGAGAGATATATAGACACCACTAGCCCAGTGTTCATGTGAGAGAAATGGAGAGATAGACACCACTAGCCCATTGTTCAAGTGAGAGAGAGATAGAGAGGCACCACTAGCCCAGTGTTCAAGTGAGAGAGAGATAGACACCACTAGCCCAGTGTTCATGTGAGAGAGATAGAGAGACACCACTAGCCCAGTGTTCATGTGAGAGAGATAGAGAGACACATCTAGCCCAGTGTTCAAGTGTGAGAGATAGAGAGACACCACTAGCCCAGTGTTCATGTGTGAGAGAGAGAGACACCACTTGCCCAGTGTAAATTTGAGAGCGAGATAGAGACACCACTAGCCCGATGTTCATGTGAGAGAAATAGACACCACTAGCCCAGTGTTCATGTGAGAGAAAGATAGAGAGACACCACTAGCCCAGTGATAATGTGTGAGAGAGATAGAGAGACACCACTAGCCCAGTGTTCATGTGAGAGAGATAGACACCACTAGCCCAGTGTTCATGTGCGAGAGATATAGACACTACTAGCCCAGTGTTCATGAGAGAGATATATATAGACACCACTAGCCCAGTGTTCATGTGAGAGAGAGATAGACACCACTAGCCCAGTGTTCATGTGTGTGAGAGAGAGACACCACTAGCCCAGTGTTCATGTGAGAGAGATAGACACCACTAGCCCAGTGTTCATGTGAGAGAGATATAGACACTACTAGCCCAGTGTTCATGAGAGAGATATATATAGACACCACTAGCCCATTGTTCATGTGAGAGAGAGATAGACACCACTAGCCCAGTGTTCATGTGTGAGAGAGACAGAAACCACTAGCCCAGTGTTCATATGAGAGAGATAGAGAGACACCACTAGCCCAGTGTTCATGTGTGAGAGAGATAGGGAGACACCACTAGCCCAGTGTTCATGTGAGAGATATATATAGACACCAATAGCCCAGTGTTCATGTGAGAGAGAGATAGACAACACTAGCCCAGTGTAAATTTGAGAGAGAGATAGAGACACCACTAGCCCAGTGTTCATGTGAGAGAAATAGACACCACAAGCCCAGTGTTCATGTGAGAGAGAGATAGACACCACTAGCCCAGTTTTCATGTGTGTGAGAGAGAGAGACACCACTGGTCCAGTGTTCATGTGAGAGAGATAGAGAGACACCACTAGCCCAGTGTTCATGTGAGAGATAGAGAGACACCACTAGCCCAGTGTTCATGTGAGAGAGATATAGACACTACTAGCCCAGTGTTCATGTGAGAGAGATATATATAGACACCACTAGCCCAGTGTTCATGTGAGAGATAGAGAGACACCACTAGCCCAGTGTTCATGTGAGAGAGATATAGACACAACTAGCCCAGTGTTCATGTGAGAGAGATAGACACCACTAGCCCAGTGTTCATGTGTGAGAGAGATAGACACCACTAGCCCAGTGTTCATGTGAGAGAGATAGAGAGACACCACTAGCCCAGTGTTCATGTATGAGAGAGATAGAGAGACACCACTAGCCCAGTGTTCATGTGTGAGAGAGAGAGACACCACTAGCCCAGTGTAAATTTGAGAGAGAGATAGAGAGACACCACTTGACCAGTGTTAATTTGAGAGAGAGATATAGAGACATCACTTGGCCAGTGTAAATTTGAGAGAGAGATAGAGAGACACCACTTGCCCAGTGTAAATTTGAGAGAGACATAGAGACACCACTTGCCCAGTGTACATTTGAGAGAGAGATAGAGACACCACTTGCCCAGTGTACATTTGAGAGAGAGATAGACACTACTAGCCCAGTGTTCATGAGAGAGATATATAGACACCACTAGCCCAGTGTTCATGTGAGAGAGAGAGAGATAGACACCACTAGCCCATTGTTCAAGTGAGAGAGAGATAGAGAGGCACCACTAGCCCAGTGTTCAAGTGAGAGAGAGATAGACACCACTAGCCCAGTGTTCATGTGAGAGAGATAGAGAGACACCACTAGCCCAGTGTTCATGTGAGAGAGATAGAGAGACACATCTAGCCCAGTGTTCAAGTGTGAGAGATAGAGAGACACCACTAGCCCAGTGTTCATGTGTGAGAGAGAGAGACACCACTTGCCCAGTGTAAATTTGAGAGCGAGATAGAGACACCACTAGCCCGATGTTCATGTGAGAGAAATAGACACCACTAGCCCAGTGTTCATGTGAGAGAAAGATAGAGAGACACCACTAGCCCAGTGATAATGTGTGAGAGAGATAGAGAGACACCACTAGCCCAGTGTTCATGTGAGAGAGATAGACACCACTAGCCCAGTGTTCATGTGCGAGAGATATAGACACTACTAGCCCAGTGTTCATGAGAGAGATATATATAGACACCACTAGCCCAGTGTTCATGTGAGAGAGAGATAGACACCACTAGCCCAGTGTTCATGTGTGTGAGAGAGAGAGACACCACTAGCCCAGTGTTCATGTGAGAGAGATAGACACCACTAGCCCAGTGTTCATGTGAGAGAGATATAGACACTACTAGCCCAGTGTTCATGAGAGAGATATATATAGACACCACTAGCCCATTGTTCATGTGAGAGAGAGATAGACACCACTAGCCCAGTGTTCATGTGTGAGAGAGACAGAAACCACTAGCCCAGTGTTCATATGAGAGAGATAGAGAGACACCACTAGCCCAGTGTTCATGTGTGAGAGAGATAGGGAGACACCACTAGCCCAGTGTTCATGTGAGAGATATATATAGACACCAATAGCCCAGTGTTCATGTGAGAGAGAGATAGACAACACTAGCCCAGTGTAAATTTGAGAGAGAGATAGAGACACCACTAGCCCAGTGTTCATGTGAGAGAAATAGACACCACAAGCCCAGTGTTCATGTGAGAGAGAGATAGACACCACTAGCCCAGTTTTCATGTGTGTGAGAGAGAGAGACACCACTGGTCCAGTGGTCATGTGTGAGAGAGATAGACACCACTAGCCCAGTGTTCATGTGAGAGAGATAGAGAGACACCACTAGCCCAGTGTTCATGTGAGAGAGATAGACACCACTAGCCCAGTGTTCATGTGAGAGAGATATAGACACTACTAGACCAGTGTTCATGAGAGAGATATATATAGACACCACTAGCCCAGTGTTCATGTGAGAGAGAGATAGACACCACTAGCCCAGTGTTCATGTGTGTGTGAGAGAGAGAGACACCACTAGTCCAGTGGCCCTGTGTGAAAGAGATATGCACCACTAGCCCAGTGTTCATGTGTGTGAGAGAGAGAGAGACACCACTAGCCCAGTGTTCATGTGAGAGAGATAGACACCACTAGCCCAGTGTTCATGTGAGAGAGATATAGACACTACTAGCCCAGTGTTCATGAGAGAGATATATATAGACACCACTAGCCCATTGTTCATGTGAGAGAGAGATAGACACCACTAGCCCAGTGTTCATGTGTGAGAGAGATAGAGAGACACCACTAGCCCAGTGTTCATGTGAGAGAGATATAGACACCACTAGCCCAGTGTTCATGTGTGTGAGAGAGAGAGACACCACTAGTCCAGTGGTCATGTGTGAGAGAGATAGACACAACTAGCCCAGTGTTCATGTGTGAGAGAGAGATAGAGAGGTACCACTAGCCCAGTGTTCATGTGAGAGAGAGATAGACACCACTAGCTCAGTGTTAATGTGTGAGAGAGATAGACACCACTAGCCCAGTGTTCATGTGAGAGAGATAGAGAGACACCACTAGCCCAGTGTTCATGTGTTAGAGAGATAGACACTACTAGCCCAGTGTTCATGAGAGAGATATATAGACACCACTAGCCCAGTGTTCATGTGAGAGAGATATAGACACTACTAGCCCAGTGTTCATGAGAGAGATATATATAGACACCACTAGCCCATTGTTCATGTGAGAGAGAGATAGACACCACTAGCCCAGTGTTCATGTGTGAGAGAGACAGAAACCACTAGCCCAGTGTTCATATGAGAGAGATAGAGAGACACCACTAGCCCAGTGTTCATGTGTGAGAGAGATAGGGAGACACCACTAGCCCAGTGTTCATGTGAGAGATATATATAGACACCAATAGCCCAGTGTTCATGTGAGAGAGAGATAGACAACACTAGCCCAGTGTAAATTTGAGAGAGAGATAGAGACACCACTAGCCCAGTGTTCATGTGAGAGAAATAGACACCACAAGCCCAGTGTTCATGTGAGAGAGAGATAGACACCACTAGCCCAGTTTTCATGTGTGTGAGAGAGAGAGACACCACTGGTCCAGTGTTCATGTGAGAGAGATAGAGAGACACCACTAGCCCAGTGTTCATGTGAGAGATAGAGAGACACCACTAGCCCAGTGTTCATGTGAGAGAGATATAGACACTACTAGCCCAGTGTTCATGTGAGAGAGATATATATAGACACCACTAGCCCAGTGTTCATGTGAGAGATAGAGAGACACCACTAGCCCAGTGTTCATGTGAGAGAGATATAGACACAACTAGCCCAGTGTTCATGTGAGAGAGATAGACACCACTAGCCCAGTGTTCATGTGTGAGAGAGATAGACACCACTAGCCCAGTGTTCATGTGAGAGAGATAGAGAGACACCACTAGCCCAGTGTTCATGTATGAGAGAGATAGAGAGACACCACTAGCCCAGTGTTCATGTGTGAGAGAGAGAGACACCACTAGCCCAGTGTAAATTTGAGAGAGAGATAGAGAGACACCACTTGCCCAGTGTAAATTTGAGAGAGACATAGAGACACCACTTGCCCAGTGTACATTTGAGAGAGAGATAGAGACACCACTTGCCCAGTGTACATTTGAGAGAGAGATAGACACTACTAGCCCAGTGTTCATGAGAGAGATATATAGACACCACTAGCCCAGTGTTCATGTGAGAGAGAGAGAGATAGACACCACTAGCCCATTGTTCAAGTGAGAGAGAGATAGAGAGGCACCACTAGCCCAGTGTTCAAGTGAGAGAGAGATAGACACCACTAGCCCAGTGTTCATGTGAGAGAGATAGAGAGACACCACTAGCCCAGTGTTCATGTGAGAGAGATAGAGAGACACATCTAGCCCAGTGTTCAAGTGTGAGAGATAGAGAGACACCACTAGCCCAGTGTTCATGTGTGAGAGAGAGAGACACCACTTGCCCAGTGTAAATTTGAGAGCGAGATAGAGACACCACTAGCCCGATGTTCATGTGAGAGAAATAGACACCACTAGCCCAGTGTTCATGTGAGAGAAAGATAGAGAGACACCACTAGCCCAGTGATAATGTGTGAGAGAGATAGAGAGACACCACTAGCCCAGTGTTCATGTGAGAGAGATAGACACCACTAGCCCAGTGTTCATGTGCGAGAGATATAGACACTACTAGCCCAGTGTTCATGAGAGAGATATATATAGACACCACTAGCCCAGTGTTCATGTGAGAGAGAGATAGACACCACTAGCCCAGTGTTCATGTGTGTGAGAGAGAGAGACACCACTAGCCCAGTGTTCATGTGAGAGAGATAGACACCACTAGCCCAGTGTTCATGTGAGAGAGATATAGACACTACTAGCCCAGTGTTCATGAGAGAGATATATATAGACACCACTAGCCCATTGTTCATGTGAGAGAGAGATAGACACCACTAGCCCAGTGTTCATGTGTGAGAGAGACAGAAACCACTAGCCCAGTGTTCATATGAGAGAGATAGAGAGACACCACTAGCCCAGTGTTCATGTGTGAGAGAGATAGGGAGACACCACTAGCCCAGTGTTCATGTGAGAGATATATATAGACACCAATAGCCCAGTGTTCATGTGAGAGAGAGATAGACAACACTAGCCCAGTGTAAATTTGAGAGAGAGATAGAGACACCACTAGCCCAGTGTTCATGTGAGAGAAATAGACACCACAAGCCCAGTGTTCATGTGAGAGAGAGATAGACACCACTAGCCCAGTTTTCATGTGTGTGAGAGAGAGAGACACCACTGGTCCAGTGGTCATGTGTGAGAGAGATAGACACCACTAGCCCAGTGTTAATGTGTGAGAGAGATAGACACCACTAGCCCAGTGTTCATGTGAGAGAGATAGAGAGACACCACTAGCCCAGTGTTCATGTGAGAGAGATAGACACCACTAGCCCAGTGTTCATGTGAGAGAGATATAGACACTACTAGACCAGTGTTCATGAGAGAGATATATATAGACACCACTAGCCCAGTGTTCATGTGAGAGAGAGATAGACACCACTAGCCCAGTGTTCATGTGTGTGTGAGAGAGAGAGACACCACTAGTCCAGTGGCCCTGTGTGAAAGAGATATGCACCACTAGCCCAGTGTTCATGTGTGTGAGAGAGAGAGAGACACCACTAGCCCAGTGTTCATGTGAGAGAGATAGACACCACTAGCCCAGTGTTCATGTGAGAGAGATAGACACCACTAGCCCAGTGTTCAAGTGAGAGAGAGATAGAGAGGCACCACTAGCCCAGTGTTCATGTGAGAGAGAGATAGAGAGGCACCACTAGCCCAGTGTTCATGTGAGAGAGATAGAGAGACACCACTAGCCCAGTGTTCATGTGAGAGAGATAGAGAGACACCACTAGCCCAGTGTTCATGTGTGTGAGAGATAGAGAGACATCACTTGGCCAGTGTACATTTTAGAGAGAGATAGAGAGACACCACTTGCCCATTGTAAATTTGAGAGAGAGATAGAGACACCACTAGCCCAGTGTTCATGTGTGTGAGAGATAGAGAGACATCACTTGACCAGTGTTAATTTGAGAGAGAGATAGAGAGACATCACTTGGCCAGTGTAAATTTTAGAGAGAGATAGAGAGACACCACTTGCCCATTGTAAATTTGAGAGAGAGATAGAGACACCACTAGCCCAGTGTTCATGTGAGAGAAATAGACACCACGAGCCCAGTGTTCATGTGAGAGAGATATAGACACTACTAGCCCAGTGTTCATGAGAGATAGATATATAGACACCACTAGCTCAGTGTTCATGTGAGAGAGAGATAGACACCACTAGCCCAGTGTTCATGTGTGAGAGAGAGAGAGAGAGAGACACCACTAGTCCAGTGGTCATGTGTGAGAGAGATAGACACCACTAGCCCAGTGTTCATGTGAGAGAGATAGAGAGACAGCACAAGCCCAGTGTTCATGTGTGAGAGATAGAGAGACACCACTAGCCCAGTGGTCCTGTGTGAGAGAGATATACACCACTAGCCCAGTGTTCATGTGAGAGAGATAGACACCACTAGCCCAGTGTTCAAGTGAGAGAGAGATAGAGAGGCACCACTAGCCCAGTGTTCATGTGAGAGAGAGATAGAGAGGCACCACTAGCCCAGTGTTCATGTGAGAGAGATAGAGAGACGCCACTAGCCCAGTGTTCATGTGAGAGAGATAGAGAGACACCACTAGCCCAGTGTTCATGTGTGAGAGAGAGAGACACCACTTGCCCAGTGTAAATTTGAGAGAGAGATAGAGAGATACCACTTGACCAGTGTTAATTTGAGAGAGAGATAGAGAGACATCACTTGGCCAGTGTAAATTTGAGAGAGAGATAGAGAGACACCACTTGTCCAGTGTAAATTTGAGAGAGAGATAGAGACACCACTTGCCCAGTGTACATTTGAGAGAGAGATAGAGACACCACTTGCCCAGTGTAAATTTGAGAGAGAGATAGACACTACTAGCCCAGTGTTCATGAGAGAGTGATAGACACCACTAGCCCAGTGTTCAAGTGAGAGAGAGATAGAGAGGCACCACTAGCCCAGTGTTCATGTGTGAGAGAGATAGACACCACTAGCCCAGTGTTCATGTGTGAGAGATAGAGAGACACCACTAGCCCAGTGTTCTTGTGAGAGAGAGAGAAACACCACTTGCCCAGTGTAAATTTGAGAAAGAGATAGAGAGACACCACTTGACCAGTGTTAATTTGAGAGAGAGATAGAGACACCATTTGCCCAGTGTACATGTGAGAGAGAGATAGACACTACTAGCCCAGTGTTCATGAGAGAGAGATATATAGACACCACTAGCCCTGTGTTCATGTGAGAGAGATAGACACCACTAGCCCAGTGTTCAAGTGAGAGAGAGATAGAGAGGCACCACTAGCCCAGTGTTCATGTGTGAGAGAGATAGACACCACTTGCCCAGTGTTCATGTGTGAGAGATAGAGAGACACCACTAGCCCAGTGTTCTTGTGAGAGAGATAGAGAGACACCACTAGCCCAGTGTTCATGTGTGAGAGAGAGAAACACCACTTGCCCAGTGTAAATTTGAGAAAGAGATAGAGAGACACCACTTGACCAGTGTTATTTTGAGAGAGAGATAGAGACACCACTTGCCCAGTGTACATTTGAGAGAGAGATAGACACTACTAGCCCAGTGTTCATGAGAGAGAGATATATAGACACCACTAGCCCAGTGTTCATGTGAGAGAGATAGACACCACTAGCCCAGTGTTCAAGTGAGAGAGAGATAGAGAGGCACCACTAGCCCAGTGTTCATGTGAGAGAGATAGAGAGACACCACTAGCCCAGTGTTCATGTGTGAGAGAGATAGACACCACTAGCCCAGTGTTCATGTGAGGGAGATAGAGAGACACCACTAGCCCAGTGTTCATGTGTGAGAGATAGAGAGACACCACTAGCCCAGTGTTCATGTGAGAGAGATAGAGAGACACCACTAGCCCAGTGTTCATGTGTGAGAGAGAGAGACACCACTAGCCCAGTGTACATTTGAGAAAGAGATAGAGAGACACCACTTGACCAGTGTTAATTTGAGAGAGAGATAGAGAGACATCACTTGGCCAGTGTAAATTTTAGAGAGAGATAGAGAGACACCACTTGCCCAGTGTAAATTTGAGAGAGAGATAGAGACACCACTAGCCCAGTGTTCATGTGAGAGAAATAGACACTACTAGCCCAGTGTTCATGAGATAGAGATATATAGACACCACTAGCTCAGTGTTCATGTGAGAGAGAGATAGACACCACTAGCCCAGTGTTCATGTGTGAGAGAGATAGACACAACTAGCCCAGTGTTCATGTGAGAGAGATAGAGAGACACCACTAGCCCAGTGTTCATGTGTGAGAGAGATAGAGAGACACCACTAGCCCATTGTTCATGTGAGAGAGAGTTAGACACCACTAGCCCATTGTTCATGTGAGAGAGAGTTAGACACCACTAGCCCAGTGTTCATGTGTGAGAGAGAGAGAGACACCACTAGTCCAGTGGTCCTGTGTGAGAGAGATATACTCCACTAGCCCAGTGTTAATGTGTGAGAGAGATAGACACCACTAGCCCAGTGTTCATGTGTGAGAGAGATAGAGAGACACCACTAGCCCAGTGTTCATGTGAGAGAGATAGACACCACTAGCCCAGTGTTCATGTGAGAGAGATATAGACACTACTAGCCCAGTGCTCATGAGAGAGATATATATAGACACCACTAGCCCAGTGTTCATGTGAGAGAGAGTTAGACACCACTAGCCCAGTGTTCATGTGTGTGAGAGAGAGAGACACCACTAGTCCAGTGGTCCTGTGTGAGAGAGATACACCACTAGCCCAGTGTTCATGTGTGTGAGAGAGAGAGAGACACCACTAGCCCAGTGTTCATGTGAGAGAGATAGACACCACTAGCCCAGTGTTCATGTGTGAGAGAGATAGACACCACTAGCCCAGTGTTCATGTGAGAGAGATAGACACCACTAGCCCATTGTTCATGTATGAGAGAGATAGAGAGACACCACTAGCCCAGTGTTCATGTATGAGAGAGATAGAGAGACACTACTAGCCCAGTGTTCATGTGAGAGAGATAGACACCACTAGCCCAGTGTTCAAGTGAGAGAGAGATAGAGAGGCACCACTAGCCCAGTGTTCATGTGAGAGAGAGATAGACACCACTAGCCCAGTGTTCATGTGAGAGAGATAGAGAGACACCACTAGCCCAGTGTTCATGTGAGAGAGATAGAGAGACACCACTTGACCAGTGTTAATTTGAGAGAGAGATAGAGAGACATCACTTGGCCAGAGTAAATTTGAGAGAGAGATAGAGAAACCACTTGCCCAGTGTAAATTTGAGAGAGAGATAGAGAGACACCACTTGCCCAGTGTAAATTTGAGAGAGAGATAGAGAGACACCACTTTCCCAATTGTAAATTTGAGAGAGAGATAGAAAGACAGTAACAAAGCCATGGAATGGGGGAAAGTGTGGGATGAAGAGAGAAAGACACCACTAGCCCAGTGTTCATGTGAGAGAGAAATGGAGAGACAGAGACAAAGCCACGGAAGGGGGCAAAGTGTGGGATGATGAGAGAGAGGAAAGGTAGGCTTAGTGATAGGGCCAGATTGCACCTGCACACACAAGCACGCACGCACGCACACACACACACGCACACACACACACACACACACACACACACACACACACACACACACACACACACACACACACACACACACACACATTTGCAGGGTTGTGTATTCAACACGTTCCCCCTTGCCACACAGCTGCAGAGGGGAGACACAAGCTGTCATCCAGAACTGTCTGAATAAAGTGGAAGACCCTGGAGAGATGGACATCTGGACTGTGTGTGTGTGTGTGTGTGTGTGTGTGTGTGTGTGTGTGTGTGTGTGTGTGCGTGCGTGCGTGCGTGCGTGTGTGTGTGTGTGTGCGTGTGCGTGTGGCTGGAGGGACAGTATAGAGAAGAGAGAATTAGAAAAGAAGTGATGTTAGAGAGGAGAGGAGCATCTGGTAGTGCCACTGCTCTAGGGAACACATCTCATTTGGTAATGTGTAACATGAGCCCAGTCCCACTGTCCCTTACTGCAACGTATGGACCTCATCACAGCCTGTCATGTCTGTCTCCTCTGACTCGATTAACACATTGGTAACACACACAACCATGGAAAAGAAGTGTGACATGTGACTGAAATCAGTGTGGTTTGCTTCTGGACAGGTTTTGAAACAGCCGCACGCCTTGCCTGGGCCATTAACTATAAGTACGTCTTCCCGAGAATGTCACTTTCGCTGAACAAATAGTCCAAGTGGAATAGTATTTGCATTTGTGTAAAGAGCTCAGATCAAATAGACAGACGGGAGTTGTTCGCTAATGTTACATTAGAGTTCTAGGCACGAAGTATGAATGTATATGAGAGTGGAAGCACGTGATGCATTGGGAACAGGATGGTCCAACCATATCTTATAAAGGTCAACATGGGTCACGTTTCTTACATTAAAATGCAGGGTCTCACCCTGATCTTTCAGCAATGTGTGTGTGTATGTATGAAAATGTATGCACTCACTACTGTAAGAGAGCAAATTGAATTCTCACTGCTGTACCTTACAGACCACCACCAAAAAGGACACAAATGTTTTCATTATACCACCACCAAAAAGGACACAAATGTTTTCATTATACCACCACCAAAAAGGTCACTTGACAAATGGGAGGGGAACGAGGCAGGTGCTCGGGCACAGGTAGACCCCTATCAGTGCACGTGTCTGACTGAGACTGTCATAGAACTCTATGAAAAATCCATAAAAAAATCTATGAAAACATATTGTTCTGTAAGGTACAGCAGTGAGAATTCAATTTGCTCTCTGCAGTGAAGACATACTGCATGGTTATTATGGCAGCAACACAGAACATTGCCTTAGAAAAACATGCTTAATGTACAAATTCAAACAGAACAAGTAACTCTCAGCATCCTACTTTGTGGACGCAGTGGTAATTTTTCCTTAAAACATACACTTTTTAAAGTGTAATGATGTTGTATGGTGGTGCTGTGGATATTGAATGACCGTTGCTGTTCATGAGACTATAACGAACCCCATAAAACCCATTTATGTCTGAGTTGTGTAATGTGTTGAATTTGCCTCAGGGAAACCGTAGCGATTGCTCCCTAAAGCACTGCAGCCTGAACCTTTAAGATTGCTCTCCCATGGGGCTGTGTGTGTTGTAGCCATTAATATTTACCACAGGGCCCTAACTTGAGTTAAGGCCAGTCTGAGACACACACACGCGCGCGCGCACACACACACACGCAGACACGCACACACGCACGCGCGCGCACACACACACACACACACTCACACACTCACACACACACACACACACACACACACACACACACACACACTGATTTTACATTTTACCTTTCAGCCATTTAGCAGACTTACAGTAGTGAGTGCATACATTTTCATACATACACACACACACTGCTGAAAGATCAGGGTGAGACCCTGCATTTTAATGTAAGAAACGTGACCCATGTTGACCTTTATAAGATATGGTTGGACCATCCTGTTCCCAATGCATCACGTACTTCCACTCTCATATACATTCATACTTCGTGCCTAGAACTCTAATGTAACATTAGCGAACAACTCCCGTCTGTCTATTTGATCTGAGCTCTTTACACAAATGCAAATACTATTCCACTTGGACTATTTGTTCAGCGAAAGTGACATTCTCGGGAAGACGTACTTATAGTTAATGGCCCAGGCAAGGCGTGCGGCTGTTTCAAAACCTGTCCAGAAGCAAACTACACTGACAGAACACTTGTTTTATTTTGTTGAATCTAATCTGAAACACATGTCCCCATTATGTCAGAGAACTGATGAAGATGTAAATAAATGGCAAAGAAAAGGTACAACAGAAAGAGAGACTGAGTGAGAGAGAGAGAGAGAGAGAGAGAGAGAGAGAGAGAGAGTGTGTGAGAGAGAGCGAGAGAGAGTCAGAGAGAGTCAGAGACAGAGAGAGACAGAGAGCATAATTATGTCATTCTGCAGAATCTGCAACTTTCAAATCCAACGGCTTCAATCACACAGGATACAATTCACAACTCCTGCATCGCTCAGTTAAAATACAAACATATCTAACATCTCTAGCCGGATCACATTTGTATAGAGAGACTGATCGCACACACGCACACACACACACACACACACACACACACACACACACACACACACACACACACACACACACACACACACAGGTTACGTGTTATGTGTATGGGAGGGGTAATATTGAGAGAAAGAAGAGCTCCTAACTAATCGCCGGTGTGTGTGTGTGTGTGTATGTGTGTGTGTGTGTATGTGTGTCCGCCCGCACCGGCACCGTTTTGATTTCTGGCTTTTTCAGGAGCCTTCATCGCCTTGCTAAGCTCCAGCAGATGTTTCTCTCCTTTTCTAAAGACCTTCTCTGGAGCCAGGGAGGAATATCCGAACAGCATTCCCTAATCCACTTTACCACGTTAATCCCTGTAGTTCCACAGACCTGTTGGCTCCTTTTTACAAACATCCTCTCTCTTTCGTCTCCCTCCTGCTTTAAAATGTAACAGTGCATTCTGTACACACCGCTTCACACTAGCGCTCACAGGGGTCTTAGCCACCCACTAGATCTCTATCAAGGAACAGGGTAGAATAAACCTCCACCGATTGGTCTAATCTCAATAGAGTTGATTTACTGATACTTAAACGCAGTGGCATTGATCGAAGGCAGGAGGCCATTTTCTCAGGGTTTAGATGGGTAGTTATGGTTCCCTGGTCCCTGTCTGTCTGGCTGGTGATCTACCTGGAATGGAATTGTGGCGAGGAGGGATTTAGTCAGGGACAAAAGCTTGAGGGGGAGGTGATATGTCATTCGTTGCCGAGGGATATTGATTGGTTATATTCAGAGACAGAGAGCGTAAATAAAGCTGGAGAGGAACAGGCAGTACTAGAGACCAAAACCACCGTTACACCGTCTGTGCACAATCAACAGATTAAGTACGCACAACCTGGCAATGGTGCTTTTTAAAGCGATGGATGGAATTAGGACTAAAAACAGAATTTCTGTGTGTGTGACGGACCGGATCTAGCCTGTGTTAGCCATCCAAGCTAAAGTCTAGGTATTCACTCTGCCAGCTTCACTCTAGACTCTTCAGGCCTCAGACAAGTTTACTTAATTACATTTGCTAAATCACCTCTGCTGCACATGCACAGTCATTCAAGCAACCATCAATGAGGAAAGTAACATAGCCCTATTCCATCGCAATAAAACACTTCCTCTAACGAAGCTGTTCTTCAGACGGCTCACGGTTATTAACCACATAAAGCATCTCTATGGAGGCTAAGGAACATCTTCATCTCTGTTAGGAGTCAGACACCAGGCAGAAGAGTACAGCACCAACACAGTGAGAGGGAGACTAAATGTGCCCCAGTGTTCCCAATGCTCAAACACGCTAATAACTAAACATAACAATCTACTGTACTGTACTGTGTGTGTGCTTGTGTTGATGTGTGTGTGTGTGTGTGTGTGTGTGTGTGTGTGTGTGTGTAGATATGTGTGTCCTCTAAGAGCTCAGCCACATAAGGGCCTAGGGGTTTGAGAGGTTGATTTAGTTGGGGAGGTTGAAGTATGGCACATCCAATCCTTCTGTTCAAGTGCTCTATTACTGCTCTCCAAGGAGCAGTTGGCTAGGTAAATAAACAACACAATGCTATCTATGCAATAGAACAGGGCATGACAGAAGGTGAAGGGGGGATAGTAACGGTTTGCTATTAAAAACAATATGTTGGTCTGTTTATCTTTCTCATCGCGATAGGTAGACAGACACACAGACAGACAGACCGACGGACCGACACACAGACAGACAGACAGACGGCGAGAATAAAGTTGTGAGTGGCACAGGGTTCGTTAGTTACGTGGAAGGCTACAGACCGAGTGAGCTACATGCTATCCGTCAGATATCCGTCACCAGTCAAGCGCACAATTACAAGTATTGATCCAGGGTGAATACGCACGGCAAGGCTAGACACAGGGAACTACCGCACATGCATCACCCCGCTCTGTGTACACAACACAACACTGAAACATGGCAGGCTTCATGTCTTTCCATTGGCTCAGAACCAATAGAACTACTACTGCTATTCCTGCTGCTGCTACTACTAATGTACTATAACTAGTAATGATAATAGCAATAACTTTAGTGGTCTGCTGCCTTTCTGGATCTTGTTCAGCCAGGTCGCTGCATCTTTGTGGCTAATTATTTGACGGCAAATTGATCTCCCCACCTCTCAACCCAAGAATACAACTTAGATCTCCCAAACCGACTACCAACCTAACGGCACTTTGTTACAGCGCTTCTACATGAAACAATATGAATCCGGCGTGTACAATATGAACTGCACAGTCCAATGATATTTAATGGTGTGTACTTTTGTATCGTCAGCGTCTTAAAATAGTCTACAGACATGGTATGCGCCGCGCATTTTCGTAGGTATCTTAGCAACGGGCTTTTTTGTCAGTAAGGAGTAGGAAGCAGACTTGGTGGAAGAGGCTGTTCTCTTTGAAGCCAAGTTGTTCTCCAAGAAACTATTCGACTTTAAGTCAACTCTTACAGGTCTTAGCAAAAAGCAGCTGCTACTCTGTAGGAAAAAGGGCTCGCCCCCTTGCTATTGCAGTCATGACATGAACATTCACCCTTTAAACAAGTGTAACGCTGCAGGGCAGAATAGCTGAACGGCTGGATCAGGAACACACTGTAAGAGGCGATTGCTTGAGGAGAGGGTCCGCTGCATTTCTGAAATGACCTCCTGCAATATCCTTTTCATAAAGGAAAAGAGAGGGAGAGGGGACGGGGAGAGAGAGAAATGGGAAATGGAGAGGGGAACGGGTAAATAGAGAAGGAGAGATTGAGAGGGCGACTAAGGGCGGCGAGGGACAATAGAGAGTGAGAGAAATATAGTGAGTGAGGGAGAGGGGAATAGAGAGAGCGAGAGATAGAAATGGAGTGACAGAGAGAGGGAGAGCGAAAAAGAAGCAGGATCTGACATGTGGTGACGGATCATGATTGTGGGGGGGATTAGAGGAGGGGATAGAGGGATGGCAAGATGGAGGGATGGAAGGAGGATGAGTCTGAGAGGCAGATGGAGATGCAGCTCTCTCTCTCCCCAGGGAGAAACACAGCAGAGCTGAGATCTGAGAGAGACTGCCAATTCCAAAGGGTCTGGAGCCTCATGAAGACGGGTGTGAAAGAGGGACAGAGGGAAATGGGGATGAGTGGAAGAGGAGAGAGAGTGAGAGGGAGTGGAGTGAGAGAGGGAGGGGAGAGGAGTGAGAGAGGGAGGGGAGTGGAGTGAGAGAGGGAGAGGAGAGGAGAGAGAGAGGGAGAGGAGAGGAGAGAGAGAGCAGTGACGAGGACAATAAAAAGAGAGAAGGAGATAGAGAGGAAGAAATAGAGAGAAAGTGAAAGAAGAGAAAGAAGAAAGATATAATGAAACGGCAAAAAGAAAAGTCTGACAGAATGGATGAGAAAACAGAGAGAGAAATTAATAGAGAGAAAGAATATTAGACAAAGGTGAGCGAGAAAGACTAGAGAGAGGAGAGAGCAGGCTTCCACTGGTGATTGGTGATTAAAGGGGAAATGTCATTAATTAGCAAACAGGCCAGCTGTGGCGCTCTTTAAAGCCCTGCGTCCTAGCATTAAATATAGATTAGAATGGTGAAACACACGCACACTCATGCCGGAGCGCACGTATGCACACACATGTATGCACACACATGTATACACACGCGGGTGTGCACTCACACACACAAAAGTATGCATACACAGACATACCTGACACAGACACAGACATAAACAAATGTACGCACACACACACACACACACACACACACACACACACACACACACACACACACACACACACACACACACACACACACACACACACACACACACACACACACACACACACACACACACACACAAAAACACACACACACACACACACAGGGAGAAAATAAAACTGTTAGACAGATCTAATTACTGAAATGTATTTTGTCTAACCCTGGTGGAGACAGCCACGGGAGATGTATTTTTTCTAAATGCCAGTCCTCCTGTCTCACCAGGAGTTTCAGCTCTGCAGAGAGAGGGAGGGAGATAGAGATGTGAAGAGAGAGGAGACAAAGTGAGAAAAGAGGGAGTGAAAGTGAGTATGAAACAACATACTAGAAAAAACAATTAGGGAGAGAGTGTGTTCTATCTGTGTTGCCTACTACCTACTTAAACTGCATACTGTGTACTAGTCACAAGACATACTATTTAGAACATACTGTTTAGTAAAAACATGCAGCACGCAACTAATATCCACAACCGCTCTTGTTCCCTGCCATTTGTTGTCAGCTGTTGCCGAACACACCTGGGTGTGAAAGGACCATTCTCTTCTTCAATAGTGTGCAGCGAATTCTACTAGAAGAAAATGAAAATGAGTATGGCATCCTGGCAAACTTTGCATACTCAAAAAGCCTACTATTGGGGCAAGGCCAGTGACACAAGGCAGAGAGCGAAAGCCAGTGAGAGACAGGAACACAGCGAGACAGAAACCTAGCGCAATACAGAGAAATAAGAGCTCGGTCTCTCTCTTTCAGCCTCCCGACCCAACATTCTCCACCACCACCACACGCCACCAGGAAATCTACCTGACAGTTGCCATGGTGACGCTGGTGCAGGCGGAAGGCTGTCTTAATTGGAGGGCTTTCGCCCTGGCCCCCCCTTCTCCTCTCTTTTCCACTCCTCTCTCCTCCTCTCCTCTCTCCTCCTCTCCTCTCTTTTCCTCTCCTCTCTCCTCCTCATCCCAGTGCAAGTCTTATTCCTAAAGACATTATTCCATTTCTCTATAGACTCCTGAAGACAGGTTCACTATTCACACTGTTGTTGTTCTTTTAGGGGCGCCGGGATGAGACGACTGGACCAGGAGAGGATTGAGAAGTGGACCAAGAGGAGAGAGGGAAGAATGGGGGTGAGTGTTTAAGGAGGGTGGGAGGGGAGGGGTGTATTTGTATGTGTGTGGGGTCGGTGTATGTGCACGTGTGCGCATGCGTGTGTTAGTACGTACGTAGGTGCAAATATGCTTCCTTGTTTGCGTGTGTCTAGAAGTCCGTTCATTTCTTTGCGTAACCTACTAATAAATTCCCTTTACACTCCTGTCTCCTTGCGCTTCCTGTAGTTGAGAGGGAAGAAAAAGTAGCTAAAAAATAATCCGCAAAACTTTCCTCCTTTGACTGTCTCTCACATCTCTCTGTTCAATAAAATTAACGATGATTTTTAACACTTCTCAGAAGTCATCTGATGTAGCAAAAATCCCTGTGAGCAAAACAACAGTCTGAAAATAGCCTGCTATTTGCATGAGTGTTAATAGTACTCTGTGTGTGCTTGAACAGAGTCTAGGGGTATTTGTTTATGATATTATTAGATTATCTTTGATATGAGTGCGGGTCTGATGGTTTAATAAGCTGAATTAGCATGCTGGCTGTTATGAGCCTGTGTGTGTTTACAGAAGAGGGTGTGTGTGTTTGTATGTGTGTTTATATCACTCCTGTACTGAAATGGGACGGACATTGTGTGTGTGTGTGTGTGTGTGTGTGTGTGTGTGTGTGTGTGTGTGTGTGTGTGTGTGTGTGTGTGTGTGTGTGTTTGGGTGTGTCACTGGTCGGGGCTGTCAGTTTGATGAGAGTTCATGAGTGACATTCAGAACGTCCTCCCAAATAACTATCAGAACCATGGAAAGAGAGACACACACACACACACACACACACACACACACACACACTCAGATTCTCAGGTGGACCTCTGAAGTCATTTGTGACCAGACAGACAGCAACACAGGGCATTTGAGGCAATGCCAAAATCAAAGACTAGCCTAAGTGATACATTCTCTGCAGGCCATGAGTGTCTGGAGTTTATAATATTTCTAAGGGAGTCATCTATTGTATATGAGGACAGTATTTTATCTGTCTAGTGGTTTATGTCTTATTTATATAGTGAGTTACCATTGTAAAGGGGTGTGTCTTTGTGTTTGCTTAAGAGTGTGTGCATTGTGTGTACACACTGTGTGTGTGCATGTATGTGTGTAAGTGTGTGTGTGTGTGTGTGTGTGTGTGTGTGTGTGTGTGTGTGTGTGTGTGTGTGTGTGCGTGTGTACTGGCTGTTCCTCCCAGACCAACAGTCCCAGTCTGATCCAGGAGTCTTTTGTCTCTTTTCAAGGTTTACAACACTCTGTCACTGCTCTATCGATCGTCCCCCCCCCCCCCCCCCCCCCCCGGCACAGTAAAGCAGATGGGATGCTGAGAGTCCATGTGTGTGATGTAATTCAGAGTTATTCCGTCCCTTACAGGTTCATCATATCATCACGATGCACAGTGCACCAGACAGTACTACCGCAAGCAATGACACTGACACTCACTCTGAACATAAACATACCATGTTGACTGTACAACATATACACTGTAGTACATACTAGTGGAGAAAACACAACAAATGACTCAATCAGAGGAGGTAAAGTGAAGAGGAAGAGGGAAGACATTCTAAAGCCATGTTAAACAAAGAACAGACAACAGAGAAACTCAACCCCACAGACAGCAGCTGTCCTGGCCTGCGCATGCACACACACACACCCCCAACCCCCCTCCCCACACACACCTTATCCCCCTCCCTCCTACAGCCAAACCCTGCCGATCGACTTTTTCCCCAGACACTTTCCCTAATCCGGCTGATTTGATAAGGAATCTCATTTCTGCTGCGAGGCCACACTGAAAGCATTCCGACAGGTCTGACTCCACTTCACACACCAGTGTCAATGCTATCTCCCATCGCTCAGGGCAACCAGACAGGAAATAAAGCATTGCTGGGGCTGGCGCCACGGTAGCCGTGGTCTTTGCAGAGGCATATCTTGGGGGGCCTTCATGTGAAGTGATCTGCGGGGCCAAGCCGATCGATTCTTATCGACACAGGTGGTAATTACATTTCATGTAATGAGCTTTCACCGCTAATCCACCTGGCCCTGGAGGGATAGAAAGAAGGGGGGATAGAAAGAAGGGGGGTAGAAAGAAGGGGGGATAGAAAGAAGTGGGGATAGAAAGAAGGGGGATAGAAAGAAGGGGGGATAGAAAGAAGGGGGGATAGAAAGAAGGGGGGATAGAAAGAAGGGGGGATAGAAAGAAGGGGGATAGAAAGAGGGGGGGGTAGAAAGAAGTGGGGATAGAAAGAAAGGGGATAGAAAGAAGGGAGATAGAAAGAAGGGGGATAGAAAGAAGGGGGGATAGAAAGAAGGGGGATAGAAAGAAGGGGGATAGAAAGAAGGGGGGATAGAAAGAAGGGGATAGAAAGAAGGGGGATAGAAAGAAGGGGGATAGAAAGAAGGGGGGATAGAAAGAAGGGGGGATAGAAATAAGGGGGATAGAAATAAGGGGGATAGAAAGAAAAGGAGAGAAAGAAGGGGGGATAGAAATAAGGGGGATAGAAAGAAAAGGAGAGAAAGAAGGGGGGATAGAAATAAGGGGGGATAGAAATAAGGGGGATAGAAAGAAAAGGAGAGAAAGAAGGGGGGATAGAAATAAGGGGGATAGAAAGAAAAGGAGAGAAAGACAGGGAGAGAGAAAAGGAACAAGGTAAATAGAGGGGGGACAGAGAGAGAGGAAGAAAGAGAGAGGCAAATGGACAGAGTGAGGTAGACAGAGAAAAAGAGAGAGGGAGCGAGAGAGAGAGAGTGCGAGAGAGACAGCGAGAGTGAGAGAAATGGAGAGAAAGAGAGAGATAAATTGACAGTATGGAGGGAGGGAGGGTGAGGTGGACAGTGAAAGACAGGGACAGAGCATAGCTGTATAGTAGAAAAGGGTAGAAGGTAAGAAAGAGAAAGAAAGACTTAAAGGTGGTGTCATTCTGGCAGAGAGAGAGAGAGAGAAGCGGAAGGACTGAGATGCTTGTCTTCCTCTCGGAATGTAATTCGTTCCCACGGGAACGGCATAGCTGCCTAGCCATTGCTACCTGACAGCTCTTCACGCTCCTCTCTGCCTCAGCCCCAAAAATACTCCCGCTACCGTTCACACACACTCTGTCTCGCACACACGTCACTCCCTTCCAAATCCCGCAAAGCCCCCAGTCCAAAGCCCTTGTCTGTAACCCACGGCAACACGCTCAGTGACCAGAGCAGGTGGGCAGACCATAATGACATGGTCCTCAAACTAGCTACAGTCAGGCTTTATGGTCATTCACCATTTTATTTGACAGTTAGTCAGTGTTCTGTAGTGGAATTCTACAGGTTTGTGAAACGTCTTTAGTCCATTGTGGTGTCACCCATTAGAAGGCTGGGGGTAAGGTCAATGTGATGGCTCCGGACGGTTTAACACAACCACACTTAACCCTGAACCAAGACGCAGCCATTCATTTACTGAAACTGAATTACATGCAAATCCCCCCCCCCCTTTTCCTCTCCTCTTCCCCTCTGCCTCTCCCTTACCTCCTCTTATCCTCTGATTTCTGCATTTTCCCTGCCCTGAGGAGTGTCAAAATGTTAATTTCCTTTAAATTACTTGCCATTACAGTTCAGATAAGACCGCTCTGAAAGAAAATAGTTTTCCTCCTGAAGTACAGAGAGAGAGAGAGAGAGAGCGAGAGAGAGAGAGCGAGAGAGAGAGAGAGAGAGAGAGAGAGAGAGAGAGAGAGAGAGAGAGAGAGAGAGAGAGAGAGAGAGAGAGAGAGAGAGAGAAGAGAGCTGGAAGTGAAAGCTTATTTTCTCTCAGACTCCTCCAGCTAAACCTTTCTTCTTCTCAGAGTGCATAGTCTCCTCTTGGTGTAGAAGACTCTTTCTACTGGCTAATGGAGCTGAGCAGAAAGGCCAACATCTCCAGCATTTATCCTCTAATTAGCACATAACGGCCGTCTTTTAAAGAACAGAACTAACCCCAAATGTCTGTTTCTTTGAGATCGACTGACTAGTAACTGACTGAAGCTTTGAGTCTGTGTGTGTGTGTGTGTGTGTGCGTGCGTGCATGCGCGTGTGTGTGTGTGTGTGTGTGTGTGTGTGTGCGTGCGTGCGTGCGTGTGTGTGTATGTTAGACAGGTAAATGTGGATGGTGAAGACTGGTTAGTGGTCTACAGCGATGCATTTGTGTGAGAGTGGGTGGGATGTGTTCTGTGTGTGAGTGTGTATGTGTGTGTGTGTGGAATCATTATATGTGTGTGAGGGAAGTGTGTGTGGGACTTACCTGTCATCTCACCTAAGCTCTATTTTCATTGGCTGTGTGGCTCGGGTGGGCGGTGGCTGGCGGTGCGTGTGACAAAGGGACGTCACTGGAGATTGATGGGTGCAGCGTGGGCGTCGTCTATCGCCTCACCAAGGGACACGGCGTCCAATCAACTGTGAGAACAGAAAGCGGGGGCGATTAATTACAAATGTTCCTGTCTAAAACATATCGTTTCTAGTGTGTGTGATGGAGAGAGGGAGTGAGGGAGGGAGGGAGGAACAGAGGAGGGAGAGATATAGAGAGAGAGATGGGGGTGAGAGATAAAGTCAGACAGAGACCACGTATTTCATGTTACTTTACAATTTAGTTTGTGTGGAAAGTAAACCGTTACATTTTACTAGCTGCAGTGCATTTGGAAAGTACTCAGACCCCTTGACTTTTTCCACATTTTGTTACGTTACAGCCTTATCCTAAAATGTATTAAATTGTTACATTGGATCTTTTTTTAATATCCTCATCAAACTACACACAATACCCCATAAAAACATAGCAAACAAGACAAACTGGCACAGACAGACAGGAAACACAGGTATAAATACCCAGGGGAGAAGTGGGGAAGATGAGCAGCACCTGGAGGGGGGTGGAGACAAGCACAAGGACAGGTAAACAAGATTAGGGTGTGAAGTTCTTTTTAGAAAGTGTAGTTTCCCGCTTTGTCATTATGGGGTATTGTGTGTAGATTGCTGAGGATATAAAAAAAACTATAAAACAAACCGAATAAGGCTGTAACGTAACAAAATGTGGAAAAGGTCAAGGGGTCTGAATCCAAATGCACTGTATATTACTTTGAGTTACTTTCATGAAAGAAAATCTCAATCTCACCCGTTTGTTTGACTGTCAGAGTGAGCAAGGCGACTAACTCAGGTTTGATCACGAGTTTCTCCTTTCATCTGTGGCGCTGCTTTCCTGTTCTAGACTACGCTATGCTGTATATGGGACACTTCATTAGCCATGTACAGTATACTGTAAGCCACAGATCTGTACAGATGTTCTATATTAAACAGTAGCTAAAGCGTTTGTGGTGAGTCAAAAGAGTTAGTGCGAGAAGGGTCCATACAGATAGTTGAATAGTTAACCAATAGCTACCCAGACTAACTATAGTTTTTAGCAGTCTTATGGCTTGAAGACTGAACACACACTCACATAATTAGCGAAGGGAAACAGCAGGCGAGCCAGCTGCACTATGATTCACATTTCGTTTAAATGTATTAGCATTTAAACGTTCACACCCCAAACGCGAACCCATAGATATGTATAGAGGGCACACATGCAACTAGATGGGGAAGCCCTCTATGGGATTTGCTATCACAGAAGCGATCAATGTCGAAGATCAGAGGTGCACCCGTTATACATTTCTATGGACAGCAGTTGTCATGACATTTCTCCAAACAGCCTTTCTCCGCTCACTTGAGAACTAAATGAGGAAACAGGTCAAGACCGGAACATGGAAACACACGACCAGTAGAGATTGATTCCGAAAGTAACACACGCATTGTTTGACAAAGTAACTGTAATAATATTACCCAATTTGAAAAAGTAACACGTTACTTTACCATGTTACTCATAAAAGTAATCTGACTATGTAACGCAACCCCAACACTGCTCATAAATAAAATGCCTCATCGCATAATACGATATAGACAATTTCCTTTTTAATGTAACTAAATATACAGTCATTACAGTGAATGTTCCTACTACTCATGGGTTTGCAGGTAATTAACTGAAAATGTGATCAAAAACATTTTGCTTTATTTGCCATGAGAGTACCGTGTTCCCTCCCTCCTCCCCAATTCTCTATGGGGCTCATGTAGACCGATCCATCACAGTAGTGGGGCCTCTGTGGACGCCTGTAATCTGCAGTGTGTGTGTGTGTGTGTGTGTGTGTGTGTGTGTGTGTGTGTGTATCATAATTTTAATTAGCTCGTTTTACAGTAGAATTTTAATCCCTGGTGGGATTATTCCTTTTATCTTACTGTAGCTAGGCTGAAGTGTGTGTGTGTGTGTGTGTGTGTGTGTGTGTGTGTGTGTGTGTGTGTGTGTGTGTGTGTGTGTGTGTGTGTGTGTGTTTGTGTGTGTGTGTGTGTTTGCTCAGGTCTCTACACTAAACGTGGAGTTCAGCGATAACAAGCCTTTCTCTCCACATTCAGCTGTATATCAGGTGTTTATTAATGGACTTTTCTCTTCTTCTTCAAAGGCTCCACAGAGATCCGCCTTCTGCCCTGTTCACCTCAGTACCGTGACTCATTTCAGGAAACTAGGCGTATGTCACACGTCACTACTTCACAGGAGCGGCATTTGAATGTGAACATACTTTTGGGGGGCAGAAATGCCTTCTGGAACATGTGAACTTCCATGTGCCTTAATAACAAACTTGTATTACATCCATAAATTGTTACATTACGAGCCTAGTTGGTTTAGCCATGGCTGAGATAATGGATGGGCTGAACATACCAGGAGATGAGTTTGGATTGGTCTGCCATGTAGCGTGCTTCTGTCTATAACGTGAGCAGTTTGTGTTGACAGTCCTTTGCTACTGTTACATTAAAAAAAATATATATAAGCCAGCTAACAATGAACCTAGTTTGTTGGCTTTAGCTACCTGCAGATTCATACTACAGCTATGACCATGTTTGTGTTGGTAGTAGTATGGGTTGGGAATATGCCGGTTCATTGTTTAGCTAGCTAGGTACTTAGCTACATGTCTAAACAAAAGACTCCACTTCGGACAGATTATTACATGACCGATCAAATTAGCCAGGTGTGTCTGAGTGGGGATTACAGCCATCTATCGTCTTTCATGAACATGTGTACATGTCTAGACAATAGTGACCCATCCACTTAGCTAGATGTGGCTGGGGGGGGGGGGTGGTTATAGCATTTTCTTCACATGACCCATCAATTTAGACAATAATGATAATATATTTATAAAGTATTTTATCTGGGCACTTTCTGTTGTTGATATGCTACTATGTAAGTGACCACTTCACAGTACTGTTTATACATTCTGTATGCTGTGCATGTGATGAATAAACGTAGATTTCATTTGATATAGCGTGTGTTTACCACGTGGCCTCGCATGTGAATCCTTAAAGAGATGGGTGGGGCTAAGGCTTACGAGGGTGTGAACGATGCTGAATGGGTGTGGACAAAGAAGAGCTCTCCAGTAGGTGTAGCAAAATATTCAAAACTGGATCAACTTCCAAAGCAGAATGACTTTCCCATTGTTCCTCAACTGTAGTGTATGATATACCATTTTCTAGCTCTGAGTCTCTACTTTTATCCAGTGTAAGAAACACAATTTCAAATGTTGCCACATAGGACTGAATCAAGGAGGTCGGTCACATATTGTGTATCTGTGTGTGTGGTTGTGTGTGTGTGAGAGAGAGAGAGAGAGAGAGAGAGAGAGAGAGAGAGAGAGAGAGAGAGAGAGAGAGAGAGAGAGAGAGAGAGAGAGAGAGAACAAAAGAAGAGACAAACATCCGGAAAATGAGCACGTTAAAGTACTGTAGATCCACTTCAATATAAAACTCTACAGAATCAGCACAGTAACGAATGTATCTGTTAAATCACAAACTACATCCTGTATGACTTGGAGAACATTTATCCGTTTGCATGTGTGTTCCACATTCACGTGCTCACGCTGTCAAGCATCCGTGTATGAGTGTGTGTGCATGCACTTCTCAGTGTGTGTAGGCGCTGTAGAATGGACTGGAAATAGCCATGTTAACCTAGCCCTGACACACGCCCACACTCACACTAACCAGCCTTCATTACCACACTGGCACACAGCATCGGTCAGAGAGGATGGCAGACATACTCATTAAAACACAGGAAATAGAATGCATGCCAACATAAATTCAGCATAAATTATTTTAAACTGTACACACAGAAAATTAAGACAGACACCCGTACACATACAGGAGGCACAACCACACGCGCACGCACTGCCATACACACGCACGTCCCTGCTAGCATGCTGAAGACGAGTGATCACGTTAATAAGAAGATGTGGTCAAGGGCCAGCCAATAACCTTGGTTAATCTAATCTCCCAAACTAATAAAACCATCAACACAAACACCTTACAGTATGTAACATAGACCATTATACATCACACATATCCACTGGTCTACAGCTGCTCCTACTGACCAGTCAATACACGTATTACATACACGTTACTCTATTATGCATGTAACAGGCTGAGCTGTCTCAGGACAACACCGAGCTTGTAAACAGTAGGTGAAAACAATCTCACATATGACACCATGCAGACGAGGATATTGTGTCTGTTGTACACGTGCCGTTAGTTCAGTCATTGTCCGCTGTGTTCCGCTGCGTTCCACTGTGTTCCACTGTGTTCCACTGTGTTCCCTTGTGTCTTTTTCTCTGCAGTGATTTCACCTAAATAATGGCCTAGTCGGTCTTTGTTTCCTGTGTCTACAGCCAGTAACAAGAGTCTGGGGTATCATACAGCAGATAAAAACATGCTCAGTCTGTTAGTTTGGAGCAAATGACTAATCAATATAGCCTTTAGTTATGTCTGACTTTAACATCCCTCCATTGATCTGGTTACAGAACAAGTAGTGGACAATTTCTCCCTCCCTGTACGTACAATAACACAGCTCTGCTGGTGTGTCTAGAAAATACAGGCCTGAAATCCAGTGCACAATTCATCCCACATACTGTAGACACTTTCAGTAATGCTGTTCTACTCAATCACATTGCTTACACCTAATCCTCAGATCTAAAATGACCCACAATAAGTATATATGGGTCAGTCTATAAATAACGGGGACAATGTGTGACATTGGGATAAACATAAAAAACTTTTTTGGAGCAAAAATACAAATGATTTTTCAACATTTCCACGTATAGGGCTACTTAGAGGAATACTGTACATGCAAAATGGTCCATAACTCCACCCTATACGACAACATAGGCTACGTACTATACATCCTTTCAGCAGGGTTCATACAGGCAGACATTGGAAAGTGAAATTCAAGGAATTTCAGGGACTTTTTCAACCATTGAATTTGAATTTTCAAGGACCTCAATGTTATACAATTGTATAATTTATATAACTGTACACATAGGGCCCAATATAGAACCTCCCCTCCCCATAAAAAGCACGCAAATAGTGTTTAAAAAAAGTAGGCCATTACCAGTAAGAGTAATATATTTTTTAGGCCTTGCCAATACATTTCTATTCAAATTATTACTACATTTGAAAATATGTGAATATAATATGGACTTGCCTGATAAAATAAATTGGATGCATGGAGATTTTTCTGAAGCCGATGTGGCCAACGCAGCCACACATAATAAAGCCATGAATAGCGGTAGCATTAAGCTCACCATTTGAATCTCACCATGGCTGGTTTTTAAAAATAAAAAACAGGTTCCTTTTGTAATGGAAGGCTTTGTATAGAAAGCCAAGTTGAAGCCAGCATTAGATGTTGTCGTCCTCATCATAACCCCACGTGATGTAACCGCCCCTTGTATTGTTTAACATTTTTAGGTACAACATGGAAACCCAAATATATTTGTCACTGTAACGATGTGTGCTGAGAGTCGGGAAGCAAGTTCAGGGAGTGAGTGTTTTAATAAATAAACGTTACATAATACAAAAAGAAGAAGTCACGAACAACGAACAGACATGACACAGAAGCAGAAACAATGACGCCTGGGGAACCAAAGGGAGTGACATATACAGTTGAAGTCAGAAGTTCACATATGTTGGAGTCTTTAATTAAAACTCGTTTTTCAACCACTCCACACATTTCTTGTTAACAAACTATAGTTTTGGTAAGTCGGTTAGGACATCTACTTTGTGCATGACACAAGTCATTTTTACAACATTTGTTTACAGACAGATTATTTCACTTATAATGCACTGTATCACAATTCTAGTGGGTCAGAAGTTTACATACACTAAGTTGACTGTGCCCTTAAAAAGCTTGGAAATTTCCAGAAAACGATGTCAGGGCTTTAGAATCTTCTGATAGGCTAATTGACAACATTTGAGTCAATTGGAGGTGTACCTGTGGATGTATTTCAAGGCCTACCTTGAAAATCCAGTGCCTCTTGGCTTGACATCATGGGAAAATCAAAAGAAATCAGCCAAGACCTCAGGAAAAAAATGTAGACCTCCACAAGTCTGGTTCATCCTTGGGAGGAATTTCCAAACACCTGAAGGTACCACGTTCATCTGTACAAACAATAGTAAGCAAGTATAAACACCATGGGACCACGCAGCTATCATACCGCTCAGGAAGGAGACGAGTTCTGTCTCCTAGAGATGAACATAATTTGGTGTGAAAAGTGCACGTCAATCCCAGAACAGCAAAGGACCTTGTGAAGATGCTGGAGGAAACCGGTACAAAAGTATCTATATCCACAGTAAAACAGGTCCTATATCGACATAACCTGGGGCGGCAACGTAGCCTAGTGGCTAGAGCGTTGGACTAGTAACCGGAAGGTTGCAAGTTCAAACCCCAGAGCTGACAAGGTACAAATCTGTCGTTCTGCCCCTGAACAGGCAGTTAACCCACTGCCGTCATTGAAGATAAGAATTTGTTCTTAACTGACTTGCCTAGTTAAATAAAGATAAAAAAAACCCTGAAAGGCCACTCAGCAAGGAAGAAGCCACTGCTACAAAACCTCCATAAAAAAGTCTAACTGTTTGCAACTTCATATCATTGATCTTTGGATCATACTTTTTGGAGAAACGGTCTGATGAAACAAACATTGAACTGTTTGGCCATAACGACCATCGTTATGTTTGGAGGAAAAAGGGGGAGGCGTGAATGGGTCTTCCAAATGGACAATGACCCCAAGCATACTTCCAAAGTTGTGGCAAAATGGTTTAAAGACAACAAAGTCAAGGTATTGGAGTGGCCATCACAAAGCCCTGACCTCAGTCCTATAGAACATTTATGAGCAGAACTGAAAAAGTGTGTGCGAGCAAAGAGGCCTACAAACCTGACTAAGTTACACCAGCTCTGTCAGGAGGATTGGGCCAAAATTCACCCAACTTATTGTGGGAAGCTTGTGGAAGGCAACCCGAAACGTTTGACCCAAGTTAAACAATTTAAAGGCAATGCTATCAAATACTAATTGAGTGTATGTAAACTTCTGACCCACTGGGAATGTAATGAAATAAATAAAAGCTGAAATAAATCACTCTCAACTATTATTCTGACATTTCACATTCTTAAAATAAAGTGGTGATCCTAACTGACAGGGCATTTTTGATGGAATTAAATGTCAGGAATTGTGAAAAACAGAGTTTAAATGTATTTGGCTAAGGTGTATGTAAACTTCTGACTTCAACTGTATATAGGGAAGGTAATCAGGGATGTGATGGAGTCCAGGGGAGTCTGATGACGTGCTAGTGCGCATAGCGATGGTGACAGGTGTGCGCCATAACGAGCAGCCTGGTGACCTAGAAGCCAGAGAGGGACTGTCATGATATTTCATTACCATATCATATTGTGAATAAGCCCACTAGGCTATATAATTTGATGTCATTGTATCCAGAATAATTCATAGGAATAGCATTGGGTGTTGCGCAATAGTATATCCTACACAATTGCGCACAGTAGACTCCGTGTCCAATCCGGGCCACAAAAACATGAACTCATTACCTTGATGCTTTCTGTGTTGAATCTTACAAGACCCTGCTGGAAATCAAGCAGACAACAACAAATGATCAACATCAATTTGCTAGAGATATTAGATCCAATGTGGATGCTGGCACAATGGTCTTCACCGGTGTAAGGAATGAGAATCCAAAATATCCTGGACATTTCTCACTAACACCTTCTTTCCAGCACTTGACTTTGAAGACGTGGCGGGACACACTCAGAATAAGATGTATCACACATTTCAACGGGCCTGCTACCGTAAGAGGTACCAAACATTACTGGACATACCAGGTGAGGAAAAACACTACAGACACTACAAAAACAGGGAACGATCCAATGTGAGCCAGACAGACAGGAAAAAATGGTTGAAAAACTTAATCAAAGTTGTAAAGTAGGATTCAGATGGTAGAGCAGACAGACTCAGAAAAACCACATCTGGGAAGTGGCCATTTTTAAATATTCTGGACTTTTTTTTCCAGAACTTGGGCTGTTGCATGGAAAGTCTATCACAACGGAACATTCTGAAAAATCCTTCCTGGATCAGATGATAATGTCTGAAAACATCAAGGCGTAATTAAACAGCTCAACACCGAAAGGCATCCAACAAGTATTATGCTAAATCATTGAAGAGCCACGTTAATGACAGTATCGATTTAGGTTCTAAGTATCAAGGCAAGGTAACTTTAGAAGCATTTGATTTAGCAATCACATACATTTCCGGGGGATTTGTGTGCCAATGAAAACAGTTTTCAATCCGTAACATAAGAAGACACGAAATGTTATGTAGTTACACTGCATTTCTGAGATCTCCACACAAAGAACTGTCAGACAGCTCGATCCAGGATAACAGTTCAATGTCTATTTCATTTGATTTAACTGTCACTTCTGCTCCTACTCCTGCTCCCGCTCCTGCTCCCGCTCCCGCTCCCGCTCCCGCTCCTGCTCCCGCTCCCGCTCCCGCTCCCGCTCCCGCTCCCGCTCCCGCTCCCCTCTGGCAATCAACATCGCCGGTCTACTAACCACAGGTCCTGGCAACCCATCTTTATGCACACCTGGCAGCCCTCATTA
Source organism: Oncorhynchus mykiss (assembly GCF_057628025.1). Lineage (NCBI taxonomy): Eukaryota > Metazoa > Chordata > Actinopteri > Salmoniformes > Salmonidae > Oncorhynchus > Oncorhynchus mykiss. Next base: position 16,105,374 of record NC_143042.1, read on the forward strand.
CACACACCTGCGTCTCATCATTAGTCCCGCCTGGACTTCATTACTCCCTTGATTACTCACCCTTTATATAGTACAGTTAGTAGTCATCAGGGAGTATTGTTTGTGGTTCCATAACAGATGCTGCTCTTGTTTTCTATCGGTCCATGTTCATTATTTTTAAACTCACAACTGCACTTGTTTCCTGCCTCCCTGCGCCTACGTGACATTAACTGATGAATGCTTAACTTATGATATAACGTCAACTGACACTGCCATAAATGCAAGGACAGAGAAGTTCTGTTTCATGTCACACAGCCAGTCAGACACAGTCTCCATCCTGATACAGGACACACATCACATCATGCCTGTCCACAGCTAAAATACTACTCTGGCTTTATCAATAAGTGGCCATCTAATCATCCCCCAGTTCAATTTGAACTGAATATAGCCCTGCCCACCCACCGCAAAAACAGCTTAGCACTGGGCAGCCAGGCGAAAAATGGCTGCCACCACACCCATCACCTAGGAATGAGATGAGCTAGCAACCAATATTTTGTCTGTTTTCAGGGATGGAGTGGGGGGTCGATGAGATTGTTGTTGAATATGACCCCCTCTATTATTGACAGGGTAGGATAGACATTGAGAGATGGAACCAACCCAAGCAATAGGAGAAATACAAATTTCTCCAAGATATTTTCAGTATCTGTGGATATGAAATCAAATCAAAATCCAATCAAATTGTATTTGTCACATGCGCCGAATACGACAGGTGCTTACTTACAAGCCCCTAACCAACAATGCAGATAAAAAAAAATATAGATAAGAAAATGTCTCCATGTGTTCCTTGAAATGTAACAAAAACATTCCCTCAAATCGATGTGCCTCTTAGAGTGGGCAAGCCATTCACTTTGGGCTACATCCCCATATTTAAACTTAAGTGTTGCAGCTGTGATATTTTTTAGGAATTAGAAAGACAATGAATGATGCAATATTTTCACGCTGGAGGGAGATTATTGCGCTTCAAATTAGACAGGTGGCAGAGAAGGGGAATGACGGAGCGGAGGAGAGAAGTAAATCCACAGGAATTTACCACTAATGAGTGGTAGAGGGAGAGGATTCTACTTCTACAGCAGAGAGTGGGAGAGAGAGAGAGAGAGAGAGAGAGAGAGAGAGAGAGAGAATGAAAGGTGGATATAGTAGAGAAGACTGAGATGAGGAAAGAGAGTGATGGATAGAGATTGGGAGGGATTAGATGAAAAGCAGGTAACAGACATAGACTGTCAGATAGAGGGAGGTAGAGAGAACAGATGCACTCACACGAAAACACACACACACACTTTCTATCGGCTGTCATGCTGGAGGTTAAAGTCCTCCTGAGATGAGCTCTGCTGTGCAATATCCATGCTTCCGGACCAGTGCTCAGCCAATCCCGCGGCCCGATCAAACTGACAGCCAGCGGCAGGTCTCTCCCTCGCTCCACCTGAGTGGCTCTCCCTGCCGGGGCCCAGCGAGGGCCCACAGACAGACAGGAAGTGTCAGAGCCTGGCCCCGTGCACCACAACCACCAATACTAATCATACACCCTATACCCAAACTAGCCTGCATACTACCGTGTACCTGTCAGACTGGGAATCAAACGACAGAGAGGAGAGAGAGCTGTGGGAGAGTTTAAACTAGGAGAGAGAGGGTGAGATGAGGGAGGGATAGAGGAAGGAAAGTAGGCAGAGATAGAGAGAGACTGTTTGGGGAGAGAGCTGGACAGGAGATGGGGAGAAAGGTGAAAGAGGTAGATAGAGCATTTGAATGAACACTTGCAAGTGGGGGAGAGTAGAAAAAACACACCAAAAAAGACAGCAAAGAGACAGGAGACATGTCTCACACGGCTAGTTGATAGAGAGAGGGAACCATGTTCGAGATGAGAACATGTTGTTTTTTTCATGTCAGTGGTTCACCCCTTTCACCCACAAGATTGACACGGGAGCCTTAACATTACATAGTCTAGAATTGATTTCAGAGGCTGTGGAGCCAATTCATTTCCGTCTGTTTGAACCTGAGTGAGGAGTGAGGCTGATAAGCAAGCTATAGAGCCATTAACCTACGGCTATCCCAAGAGAGACCGAAGACCACATGACACCGTTGATTTACAAACTCCTTATATTATTACCATTGTGCATGTGCCCTCTACTACCATATAGGGCACATGCACATATGCAAGCACTCACACACTCACACTGGCCTACATACTGTGGCTTATCTCCCCTGTGTCCTGAGGTGTTTGTGTTTGTGTTTCCTCTCTTTAGGAGTAACAGGCGAGGTCATCACGTATTCCCTCTGGAGCGCTGAGTATTGTGCATCACAGGAGAGAGGCGTTTGATCTAGCGTTGGAAACAGGAACTAAATGTAAACATGCCAAACGCCTGCGCCCCGTGGGAAATCAGCCCTATGAGGACGTGGCGGGACACACTCAGAATACGATGTATCACACGCTTCAACGGGCCTGCTACCGTAAGAGGTACCAAACATTACTGGACAACCCAGGTGAGGAAAAACACTACAGACACTACAAAAACAGGGAACGATCCAATGTGAGCCAGACAGACAGGAAAAAGTGGGTGAAAAACTTAATCAAAATTGTAAAGTAGGATTCAGATGGTAGAGCACACAGACTCACACAGACACATCTGGGAAGTGGCCATCTCTAAGTGGGTAGTCATCAGGACCAGTGTTTGCAACCAAACATTTGACATTCTAAGTGTTCTGACAAGAGGCTTGTGCACCTGCTTTAACACACACGCACACACGCGCACACACGCACGCACACACGCACACACGCACACACGCACACACACACACACACACACACACACACACACACACACACACACACACACACACACACACACACACACACACACACACACACACACACACACACACACACACACACACACACACAATCTAAATCAATGGTTAAAGCCCACCGTTGAATAGCGAGGAGGAGCTGATCTAGTCTGGAGCCTGAGCTCAAACAGCAACGCCAGAAGCGAGGCTAAATTACATTGTAAACAAGCTGGCTGATGACTAATGTAACAGTTGTCCACACACAGGAAGTAGAATTAGGACTGGGGGAGTAATCCTTCACTACTTGGCTGCTGATTGGAGTAATGATTGGGGGAACAGGTACCCTGTTAGAAGTGGTAGCACTGATTTGTGCTACAAGCCCTCACAGTCTCATGTCAGAATTAGACGTTCATCCATGTTTCTGAAATGGCACATTTTGAAGTGTTTAGGGTTAAGTTTAGGCATTAACACAGAGTTTTTAAGATTAGGGTTAAGTTAAGGCATTAACTCTGAATTCTTAAGGTTAGGCATTAACTCTGAATGATTAAGGTTAGTGTTAAGGATTGGGATAAGCTTTAAAACAAAAATATCAAACACAACTTTCGATCGGATTCGAATATGTTACCTTTGGAATCAGAGGCCGATGCTTACGTACGTCCACCAGGCCACTGTACCACTACAGTTCACAAATCTCTGGCGAAACATGAGAATACTTGATGATACTTGAGGGTATTTGGTCGGTTGGTTTGCTGAGCCTTCCCAAACCATAGCCCTAACGTTAACCACTCAGAATGAATGCCTACACTGTTAACCTTGGAGTTGTTTCTGTGTTAACCCTGTAACCACGCAGAATCAATATGACAAAAACAGACATTCATCCATAATACGTTGAATTTTGAAGGGAAACTAAGAGATCTTGTTGAGTCATCAGGACCAGTGGTCGCCGCCATACGTTTGACATTCTAAGTGTTCTGACAAAATGCTTGTAACACCTGCTTTAAACCCTGTTCAATCAGTGTATAAGACATAAATTAAACACCCGCACACACACAAACATGGCATTCTAAATCAATGCCCACCTCCAGAGATCTATATATACAGTAATGACGAATTGTTCATGTCCCTAACATTGGGAGTCGTAGTCCAAAAGGCGGGGAGGCAGGCAACACGCTTAGGTCCAAAATAAGCCCAAAGAAACGCATCGGGCTTATTTTGGACAGATGTTGGCCAGAGTGAAACATCTTGCTTCACATCTTCCATCGGCCACCGTTCTGGGTGTTAAGAGAGAACAGGTAGCCTGGTATAAGTGGTGTCGTCCCAGTCCTGATTTCTGTCCTGCAGGGGCAAACTCAGGGGTTAGCTTTTAGGCAGTTTGGCATGAAGTCAAATAGATTATGTTTAGTCTGGTTGTCATCATGTCAAATAGATGTTGTTTAGTCTTGTTGTCATCATGTCAAATAGATGTTGTTTAGTCTTGTTGTCATCATGTCAAATATATGTTGTTTAGTCTTGTTGTCATCATGTCAAATAGATGTTGTTAAGTCTTGTTGTCAGTCACGTTCTGACCATAGTTCTTTTGTGTTTTCCTTGTTTTAGTGTTGGTCAGGACGTGAGCTGGGTGGGCATTCTATGTTGTGTGTCTAGTTTGTCCATTTCTATATATGGCCTGATATGGTTCTCAATCAGAGGCAGGTGTTAGTCATTGTCTCTGATTGGGAACCATATTTAGGTAGCTTGTTTTGTGTTGGGGTTTGTGGGTGGTTGTTTCCTGTCTTTGTGTTCTCTGCACCAGATAGGACTGTTTTGGGTTTTGCCACGTTTTTGTAATGTGTTCATGTTTAGTTTCTCTTATTAAAAACCATGAACTCTAACCACGCTGCATTTTGGTCCTCCTCTCCTTTGACAGAAGAAAACCGTTGGAGTCATCAAGTCAAATAGATGTTGTTTAGTCTTGTTGTCATCAAGTCAAATAGATGTTGTTTAGTCTTGTTGTCATCATATCAAATAGATGTTTAGTCTGGTTGTCATCATGTCAAATAGATGTTGTTTAGTCTTGTTGTCATCAAGTCAAATAGATGTTGTTTAGTCTTGTTGTCATCAAGTCAAATAGATGTTATTTAGTCTTGTTGTCATCAAGTCAAATAGATGTTGTTTAGTCTTGTCATCAAGTCAAATGTATGTTTAGTCTTGTCATCAAGTCAAATAGATGTTGTTTAGTCTGGTTGTCATCAAGTCAAATAGATGTTGTTTAGTCTTGTCATCATGTCAAATAGATGTTGTCTAGTTGTTATCATGTCAAATATATGTTGTTTAGTCTAGTTGTCATCATGTCAAATAGATGTTGTTTAGTCTTGTTGTCATCAAGTCAAATAGATGTTTAGTCTGGTTGTCATAATGTCAAATAGATGTTGTTTAGTCTTGTCATCATGTCAAATAGATGTTTAGTCTAGTTGTCATCAAGTCAAATAGATGTTGTTTAGTCTTGTCATCATGTCAAATAGATGTTGTTTAGTCTTGTTGTCATCAAGTCAAATAGATGTTTAGTCTTGTTGTCATCATGTCAAATAGATGTTGTTTAGTCTAGTTGTCATCAAGTCAAATAGATGTTTAGTCTGGTTGTCATCATGTCAAATAGATGTTGTTTAGTCTTGTTGTCATCATGTCAAATAGATGTTGTTTAGTCTTGTTGTCATCATGTCAAATAGATGTTGTTTAGTCTAGTTGTCATCAAGTCAAATAGATGTTTAGTCTGGTTGTCATCAAGTCAAATAGATGTTGTTTAGTCTTGTCATCATGTCAAATAGATGTTGTTTAGTCTTGTTGTCATCATGTCAAATAGATGTTGTTTAGTCTAGTTGTCATCATGTCAAATAGATGTTGTTTAGTCTAGTTGTCATCAAGTCAAATAGATGTTTAGTCTGGTTGTCATCAAGTCAAATAGATGTTTAGTCTGGTTGTCATCATGTCAAATATGTGTTTAGTCTGGTTGTCATCATGTCAAATAGATGTTTAGTCTGGTTGTCATCATGTCAAATAGATGTTTAGTCTGGTTGTCATCATGTCAAATAGATGTTTAGTCTGGTTGTCATCATGTCAAATAGATGTTTAGTCTGGTTGTCATCATGTCAAATAGATGTTGTTTAGTTGTCATCATGTCAAATAGATGTTTAGTCTAGTTGTCATCATGTCAAATAGATGTTTAGTCTGGTTGTCATCATGTCAAATAGATGTTGTTTAGTCTTGTCATCATGTCAAATAGATGTTTAGTCTGGTTGTTATCAAGTCAAATAGATGTTTAGTCGGGTTGTCATCAAGTCGAATAGATGTTGTTTAGTTGTCATCATGTCAAATAGATGTTTAGTCTAGTTGTCATGTCAAATAGATGTTTAGTCTAGTTGTTATCAAGTCAAATAGATGTTTAGTCTGGTTGTCATCATGTCAAATAGATGTCGTTTAGTCTTGTTGTCATCATGTCAAATAGATGTTTAGTCTGGTTGTCATCATGTCAAATAGATGTTGTTTAGTTGTCATCATGTCAAATAGATGTTTAGTCTAGTTGTCATCATGTCAAATAGATGTTTAGTCTGGTTGTCATCATGTCAAATAGATTTTTAATCTGGTTATCATCAAGTCAAATAGATGTTGTTTAGTCTAGTTGTCATCATGTCAAATAGATGTTTAGTCTTGCTGTCATCATGTCAAATAGATGTTTAGTCTGGTTGTCATCATGTCAAATAGATGTTGTTTAGTCTTGTCATCATGTCAAATAGATGTTTAGTCTGGTTGTCATCATGTCAAATAGATGTTTAGTCTGGTTGTCATCATGTCAAATAGATGTTTAGTCTGGTTGTCATCATGTCAAATAGATGTTTAGTCTTGTTGTCATCATGTCAAATAGATGTTTAGTCTGGTTGTCATCATGTCAAATAGATGTTTAGTCTGGTTGTCATCATGTCAAATAGATGTTGTTTAGTCTTGTCATCATGTCAAATAGATGTTTAGTCTGGTTGTCATCATGTCAAATAGATGTTTAGTCTGGTTGTCATCATGTCAAATAGATGTTTAGTCTGGTTGTCATCATGTCAAATAGATGTTTAGTCTTGTTGTCATCATGTCAAATAGATGTTTAGTCTGGTTGTCATCATGTCAAATAGATGTTGTTTAGTCTTGTCATCATGTCAAATAGATGTTGTTTAGTCTTGTTGTCATCATGTCAAATAGATGTTGTTTAGTTGGAAAGATAAATTGTGACCCAGTAGGTTGGACGCTGGAGAAATGGATAAGCTTATAAATATTGTGTGATACTA